>NC_141605.1:6488264-6719625 GCF_047967505.1 Dipteris shenzhenensis
TTATACACTGTTTTTTCCCTAGTGGTATGCACATTCGCAAAAAAACACGCCCTTAGGTATGTTATCTGACCAAGTACTTATCGGATGGGTGTGCCTCTTTGACAACATTTTAATACGACCTAAGTTCAGGTATAGGTAAAGTATTATGCCCATCGGATATGCTTTGCATGGTCGATCCAGCATTAAATACAATTTTTGCCTTAGTGCCATGCACATCCGTAAAAAAACACGCTGCTAGGTGTGTTATCCGATCAAGCACTTATGCGATGGGAATGCCACTTTGCATGTAAGTCAATTCCACTTAGTTGAAGGTGTGTGCAAAGTATCGTGCCCATCGGATATGCTTTGCATGGTCGATCGAGCATTAAATTCCATTTTTGCCTTAGTGCCATGCACATCCGTAAAAAAACACGCTGCTAGGTGTGTTATCTGATCAAGCACTTATGCGATGGGCGTGCCACTTTGCATGTAAGTCAATTCCACCTAGTTGAAGGTGTGTGCAAAGTATCGTGCCCATCGGATATGCTTTGCATTGTCGATCAAGCATAACATACTGTTTTTGCCTTAGTGTCATGCACAACCATATAAAAACACGGCCATAGGTGTGTTATTCAAATAAATATTTATCATATGGGGGCTCCACTTTGCACACAAGTCCGTTTTAACTACGTTGAGGTGCGTGTAAAGTATTGTCACCATCGGATATGATTTGCATGGTCGATCACGCATTATACATCATTTTTTTCCTAATGACATGCACATTCGCAAAAAAACATGCCATTAGGTGTGTTATCTGACCAAGTACTTATCGGATGGGTGTGCCTCATTGAGAACATTTCAATACCACCTAGGTTGAGGCGTATGAAAAGTTTTGTGCCCATCGGATATCCTTTGCATGGTCGATCGAGCATTAAATACTATTTTTACTCTAGTGTCATGCACATCCGTCAAAAAACACGTTTCTAGGTATGTTATAGGATCAAGCACTTATGGGATGGGCATGCCACTTTGCATGTAAGTCGATTCTACCTAGTTGAAGGTGTGTGCAAAGTATTGTGCCCATCGGATATGCTTTGCATTGTCGATCAAGCTTAAAACACGATTGTTGCATAGTCTGTCTCACATGATACACCATTTTGTTGCTAGTGTTATGCACAATCGTCATAAAATACATAGGAGGTGTGTTATCCGAACAAGTACTTATGAGATGGGTGCACCACTTTTTATGCAAGTCAATAAGACCTAGGTTGAGGAGTGTACAAAGTTTTGTGCCCATTGGAGAAATGTAGATGCGATAATATTAGAAAATTCTCGGTATATGTATATGTGTGTGTGTGTGTGGCAAACAATTTTGGCACAAAGTAAACACCTAGTGCACAAATTATGCACTTCATACCTTGAGTAAATAAGCTTGTTGATGAGGATAAATATGCCCTTGAATAAAAGCACAGTTGTTGTATGACCACAATAGGATCGCTTTGACACTTGTGATTTTGCCCATATGTAAGTTTACAAATAGTATAAAAAATCATGTAATAATATATTAATAGTTTGCAAATGTGTATAGCAAGTGAGTAATGGGAAGTGGAAGTGGGAATGAGGAGGGAGGAGTGGAATAGGATAGGGAAGTAATAAGGGTGTATGATAATAAGTATAAAAAATAGTATAATATATTAATAGTTTTTAAATGGCAAGTGAGTAATGGGAAGTGGAAGTGAGAGTGGGGAGGGAAGAATGGAATGGGAGAGGGGAAGGTAATAGGGGAGTAGGCTAATAAGGGAGTGAAATGAGTGAGGAACTTAATAGGGGATGAAAAAGAGGAGGGTGAGATGGGGAAATATGGGATTTTGGAAAATGGGAGGAGTATGGGACGTGGTGGAAATGTGGGATGGGAGTGGTGGCAATGGGGAGGAAGAAGAAATGGATGGATGGGAGGAGGGCTAATGGATGAGGGATGGGGGTTCAATAGGAGAGGGGGAGTAATGGGAGCCAATGGGAGAGGAGATAAATGAAAAGCCAATAGGAGAGAGGGGAGGAATGGAAAGCCAATAGGAGAGGAGGAGGAAAACCTAATTTTTCTTATATATAGTCTTCCTTCATTCATTCATTCTCCCCTCATTTCATTCAAGCAAGAAAGCAAGGACGATCAAGAGAGCAAGGAAGGAAGAGCAAGAAAGCAAGAAAGAGCAAACTTACAAACTGTTTCCAGGTACTTGCAAACTTTTTTTTCTAGTTTCTTTTTTAAAATTTGAAGAGAGAGAAACTAGAGAGAGAAAGGTTCAGGGGAGGGGAGGGAGGGGAGGGAGGAGGAAGGGAGGGAAGGAAGAGGGTGGGAGGGGAGGGAGGAGGGAGGGGAAGAAGGGGCGAAGAGGGAGGTGGGTGGGAGGGAAGGGGGTGGGAGGGGAGGCTGGCGCGGCGGGTGGGAGGGGGGTTGGCGGCTGAGAGGGGGGTGGGGAGGGCGGCTGAGAGGAGGGGGGAGCGGCTGAGAGGGGGAGGGGGGGGGCGAGGGGGGGGCGCGGCTGAGAGGGGGGTGGGGAGGGCGGCTGAGAGGAGGGGGGAGCGGCTGAGAGGGGGAGGGAGGGGGGGCGCGGCTGAGAGGGGAGGGGGGGGGAGGGTGAAGAGGGGGGGCTGGCGGCCGCGGCCGCCAGCCCGGGAGGGTGGGGGAGCGGCTGAGGGGGGGGAGGGGGGGTGAGGGTGAAGAGGTGGGGGAGCGGCTGAGAAGGGGAGGGAGGGGGGGCGCGGCTGAGAGGGGGAGGGGGGGGGCGTGGCTGAGGGGGGGAGGGGGGGGGCGCGGCTGAGAGGAGGGGGGAGCGGCTGAGAGGAGGGGGGAGCGGCTGAGAGGGGGAGGGGGGGGTGCGGCTGAGGGGGGGAGGGGGGGGAGGGTGAAGAGGGGGGGCTGGCGGCCGCAGCCGCCAGCCAGGGAGGGTGAAGGGGGGGGGATGGGTGGGTTGCGAAGGGGGGGGGAGGAGGGTGAAGAGGGGGGGGCTGGGTGAGAGGAGGGGGGGGGGCTGGCGGCCGCGGCCGCCAGCCAGGGAGGGTGAAGGGGGGGGGATGGGTGGGTTGCTAAGGGGGGGTGGGAGGGTGAAGAGGGGGGGGCTGGGTGAGAGGAGGGGGGGGGCTGGCGGCCGCGGCCGCCAGCCCAGGGAGAGAGGAGAGGGGGCTGGGTGGGTTGCGAAGGGGCTGGGTGAGAGGAGAGGGGGGGGGCTGGGTGAGAGGAGGGGGGGGGCTGGCAGCCACGGCCGCCAGCCAGGGAGGGTGAAGGGGGGGGGATGGGTGGGTTGCGAAGGGGGGGGGGAGGGTGAAGAGGGGGGGGCTGGGTGAGAGGAGGGGGGGGCTGGCGGCCGCGGCCGCCAGCCCAGGGAGAGAGGAGAGGGGGGGGCTGGGTGAGAGGAGGGGGGGGGGGCTGGCGGCCGCGGCCGCCAGCAAGGGAGGGTGAAGGGGGGGGGGATGGGTGGGTTGCGAAGGGGGGGCGGGAGGGTGAAGAGGGGGGGGCTGGGTGAGAGGAGGGGGGGGGGCTGGCGGCCACGGCCGCCAGCCCAGGGAGAGAGGAGAGGGGGCTGGGTGGGTTGCGAAGGGGCTGGGTGAGAGGAGAGGGGGGGGGCTGGGTGAGAGGAGGGGGGGGGTGAGAGGAGGGGGGGGGGTTGGCGGCCACGGCCGCCAGCCAGGGAGGGTGAAGGGGGGGGGATGGGTGGGTTGCGAAGGGGGGGGGAGGGTGAAGAGGGGGGGGGCTGGTGGGTGAGAGGAGGGGGGGGGGGCTGGCGGCCGGGGCCGCCAGCCCAGGGAGGGTGAAGAGGGGGGGGGATGGGTGAGAGGGGGGGGGGCTGGCGGCCGCGGCCGCCAGCCCAGGGAGAGAGGAGAGGGGGCTGGGTGGGTTGCGAAGGGGCTGGGTGAGAGGAGAGGGGGGGGGCTGGGTGAGAGGAGGGGGGGGGCTGGCGGCCGCGGCCGCCAGCCAGGGAGGGTGAAGGGGGGGGGATGGGTGGGTTGCGAAGGGGGGGGGGAGGGTGAAGAGGGGGGGGCTGGGTGAGAGGAGGGGGGTGTCGCCAAGGAGGGAGGGAGGGTTGAGAGGGGGCCAAAGGGAGAGTGGGGAAGAGGGTGGAAGGGTTGGGGGGGTCGCCAAGGGGGGTGGGGAAAAGGGGGGAAGGTTAAAAGGGGGTAGGGGGAAAAAGGGGTAGGGGAGGAAGAGGTTAGGCGACGGGAGAGGGGGAAGGGTAGCGGGAGGGGAGGGGGGAGGGGGAGGGGGATTTTGGGGAAGGAGGGGGGGTGAGGGGAAGGGAGGGGTCGAGGGAGGAGTTTTGGCGGCGGAGGGAGGGGAGGGAAGGAGGTTGGAGGAGAGGATTGGGTCGAGGGATGGATGGAGGGAAGGAGAGGAGAGGAAGGAGAGAGAGGAGAGAGAGAGAGGGAGAGGAGAGGAGAGAGCAGAAGGAGAGAGATGGGAGAGGAGGATTTGACTTACTATCACGAGCAAGAACGAAAAATAAGATTTGACTTACGAGAAGAATGAAAAGGACTTACGAGAATGAAAAGGACTTACATGAAAAGGACTTACGAGAATGAAAAGGACTTACGAGAATCGAGAAGAATGTTGAAGAAAGTATCAAGAAGAATGTTGAACATAAATTTGAATTCAAAAGGAACGTATGAGAAGAAAGTATAAGAAGAATGTTGAACACAAATTTGAATTCAAATTTATAATGAATTCAAATTTCCCTCTCTTTTTTGAAAATTCAAATTTATGCGTAGGAGTGGACTAGTTTTAACTCTCTCCTCATTTCATTGAAGCAACCAAGAGCGGAAGAGAAAGGATAAGCCGAGCCTTACTTTTTTCACTTTTTCCAGGTACTTGCATTCTTTTTTATTCGTCTTGTAATTCTATTTCTTTACTTACAATTCTTTTCAATTAGTTTCTTGTTAAGGTTTTTGAGTTCTATTTCTTAAAATTCGTATTGTAATTCTTTTTCTTTACTTATAATTCTTTTTCAATTAGTTTATTCTTAAAGTTTTTGAGGAGGGTGGTCTTTTAGAAGGCATTACAATTCTTTTTAAATTAGTTTCTTATTTGAGTTTTTGAGTTCTATTTTAATTAGTTTTTTATTTATATTTGAGTTTGTAAATTTGAGAAATGGGAGAATAGGGAGGGAGGGAAAGAGAGAAATTAAGAGAGAGAAGAGGGGCTCCTTAAATGAGAGAGGAGAGGGAGAGAGGGAGAGAGAGAGAGAGATTCACACAGAGAAGAGGGGCTCCTTAAATGAGAGAGAAGAGTAGGGAGGGAAAGAAAGAGAGAGGAGAGAGGCGGAGAGAGATTAAGAGAGAGAAGCGGGTAAAGAGAGAGGAGAGAGGGGGAGAGAGATTAAGAGAGAGAAGCGGGTCTCTTGGGGGCCGTGGCTACTTGAGGGAGGGAGAGAGTAGGGAGAGAGAGGGAGAGAAAAAGAGAGAGAGGGAGAGAGAGAAAGAGAGAGAGGGAGAGAGAGAGAGAGATGTTTATGGGAATGAAACGTGGCGAGAGGAGAGAGGAAAAGAGAGAGAGAGAGAGAAGAGAAGAGGGAGACTTAGGGAGAGAGAGGGAGAGAGAGAGAGAGAGAGAGAGAGAGAGAGGGAGAGAGAGAGAGAGAGAGAGAGAGAGAGAGGAATGAAACTTTTGTGCTAGAGGGAGGGAGAGGGAGAGAGAGAATAAGTGGGATGAGGATAGAGAGAAAAATACTTAAGAGTTGTCAAAGAGAGAGAGAGAGAGATTAAGAGAGAGAATGAGGTGTCTTGACTATGGCTACAAGGAGATTTAGGAGGAGAGAGAGAGAGAGGGAGAAAGTAAAGAGAGTTTTATATATTTACATCTTTTATATTATATTTTTAAATGAGAGAGGAGAGTAGGGAGGGAAAGAAAGAGAGAGGAGAGAGAGGGAGAGAGATTAAGAGAGAGAAGCGGGTCTCTTGGGGACCGTGGCTTCTCTTGGGGACCGTGGCTGCTTGAGGGAGGGAGAGAGTAGGGAGAGAGAGGGAGAGAGAGAGAAAGAGAGAGAGGGAGAGAGGAAGAGAGCGAGGGAGAGAGAGGGAGAGAGAGAGAGGAATGAAAAATACTTAAGAGTTATAGAGAGAGAGAGAGAGAGAGATTAAGAGAGAGAATGAGGTGTCTTGACTATGGCTACAAAGAGATTTAGGAGTAGAGAGAGAGAGAGAGAGAGAGAGAGAGAGAGAGAAAGTAAAGAGAGTTTTATATATTTACATCTTTTATATTATACTTTTAAAAAATTATAAAAGAGTGAATTTATGGTTTGTTTTGAAGGTGAGATAATGTTTTTATATATATTCATCTTTTAAATTGAAAAATGTTAACTTTTCTTTAGATACTTGTTCTTTATTTATATCACATGCAGGTTTAGCCTCTACATCACAACCCCTTCTTTTGCATATTTAAGCCTCTTAAACCCCAGCACATTAAAATGAACACAGAAAAAGAAATTATTTATTGCTTTTCTTCGCTTCGACGGTTGGTTTAGCATAGTTTAGCATAGATTAGATTGCCTTAGAGGAGAGACAATTCTCCAAGTTGCCAATCGAAGCCATGCTCAAATTTTTCTAACTAGTTCCTAATCGTTGTCAGTCCCTTCGCTCACATGCGGTTTAACACTCATAACATGCTATTAAATAAGACCTTTTACCATTTACCAAGAAGTTTATCAGTGGGCAGATTGCATGAGCAGATATCAGTGGACAGATTGCATGAGCAGATATCAGTGGACAGATTGCATATATCAGTGGACAGATTACATGTCATGGGACATATTGGAGCTTGATGATTATTGGTTATTTTTATTGCATTTGTATAAATATTTAAGCTCATTTATTGTCATAAAAATCCTTGTAAAGCCTTTTATGCTATTTTTTACATTTATTGTCATATGAAGTGCCTTGTAATAAACCCGATCATCCCGACCATTCACTAATTAACGAGTATCAGTGGGATGCATAAGTGGATATCATGTGGGCTGCATAAGTGGATATCAGTGGAACAGTTTTTAGTGGATAGATTGCACCAGTTGGGTATCAGTGCTCAGATATCAATGGATGGACAGATTACATGAATCTTCACGAAGATTGAAGCTTTATCACTAGACGACATTTTATATTACTTGTAAAGCTTTATTGGCTAATTCTTTTACATTTGTACAAATATTTAAGCCTTGTAAAGCCTTTTAGGCTATTTCCCACATTTATTGCCATATGAAGCCTTGTAAAGCCTTTTGGGCTATTTTCCACATTTATTGTATCAAGGGTTGTATATTGTACTTTACTTGTATGTATCTAAATTCTTCATTATCTTTTCTTGTAGGATTATGGAGTAATCAGCTAATGTGATGGCTATGCTAGATGACTCTGAGATCAGAGAATGGGTTTCTGATGTCACTTTGAATTTCAAAGGAAAGGAATATAGCCCCAATGGCTTTGGTAGGTGGACTCGATATCACATGGGTAGAAGAGCTTGGTTTCTTCATCAAAAGGAAAAGAGACTCTTTCTACTTATGTCAAAAAGGGAGTTCAATGGTGTTGAAGATCCATGGGATGCTACTTTCTTCAAAAAAGATATGACTTCAAGCCTTGTAGTAGGCATAATAATTCAGGGAAAAGACACCTTTGTGGATATTTTAACAAAGAGTTCAGATCCTGAAGTTGGCGGTATGCATTTTATTGTGTCAAGGAGAGACGCAAAGACCTTTGTGATGCCTCCTCCTCAACCATCAAAGTTTCCAGAGCTGCAAAGGGCATTGGAGACTCTTTCATATACTTGGGAGCAATTTCCTAGTGTGGTGGCAAAAAGATGCATGCAAAGATAATGTTTGAATACTTTCAGGATGCAGAATATGCTCTCCATATGCAAGAATCATCACATGAAGGAGATCAAAAAGCTCAGACTTCAATGCAGGGACAAGAAGAACAGGCACACTGTCACAAACCTGTAGAACATGAGCGCAAACTTCTAGAGCCAGAAATGGTGGATGTAACTAAGGATGATGAAAAACAAGCCTTGAGTGCACGGGAATTAGCAAAAATTGAAGAAGATCAAGGTCGATCCACTGCAGTTATGCTAGAAGCTCTTGCTAGCAAACCACGACATGAAATGCAAAAGGCTAGTACTGCAAGAGCCACGGTTCCAAGCAGTAAGAAAAGACATCGTCCCACTGTAGAGAAAGATAATGTGGATGAAAAACGGTCAAAAAAAGAGAAAGATGAAGAAGACTCAGAATCCGAGGCTGAAGATGATCAAGATGAACTCACATCAATTAAAAATCTTAATCTGCGTCTTAATGAAGCAGTTACAGATGATGATGTGGGATATATCTGGGGTCAAAGGACGTGGTTTGTGAATGCCAAAGATGTGGAAGCTACAGCTCTGTTTACTAATAGCCGAAGCCTTGATATATCCTATGCAATGCAAATATACGAGGCTTTGAGAGATGGTAAGAAACCTGTGGCAAGTAATGTGGTCTTGCGCCCAATAATGTTTTGTCCAACCAAAAATAGTTTTCTGGATCAAATAACATTTACAGGGCCTACACATTTCGAGGAGATCTTCAGTCAATTCTTTAAAAACACTCTAAAAAATATTCCACATGAACAAGGCGAAGAGGCACAAGGAGAGAATATGCTAAAGGAAGTCAAGAAGGAATTTCTCCTTCATTGCAGATTCCAGCCCATTGATGGTCAACATTGGGCTTATGCTTGTAATCAGATCGCAAGGGAAGCAAAGGAGGGCAAAAGATTCACTCCAGAACAATTTGTAAAGATAAGCTCATTCCATTATTATCCTGCAACGATCTGTATATTCAAGCATGAGATTAAGTATTTGATTGAGTCCGAAAGACTTAATCATTATGTCCATGGAAAGCGTAAGATATCCTCAACATCAGAGGTCTTACAGAAGGCAAGGGTGATATGGACAACATTTGGTTCCCCAAATCCTGATTTGAAGCGAAAGGTCACAAAAGCAGACGCCGACACACTCACAAACTTTTATACTTCTTTGAGTGCAGTTGTGCCTAGGGGAACCCAAGAGCGGGAAGAAAGTATGACAAGCCTCAAGGTGGTGAGGGACAGATATGCCGACTATACTTCTATCATATTTCGTCCTGTTGAAGTGTTCAATGAGATGCTTGAAACGTGCATTGCTTGTGAGCGTGGACAGCTGACCTATGAAGCTCCTTTGTTTATCTCCGGCAAGTCAAAGGTAATGGATAAGAAGGAGTTGACGGCAAGGATGTGGAGGCCTGTAAAGTACTTACCTGATAAGTATGCATCCATGGCAGCACAAAAAATTTTAAAGAAAGAATGGTTTTTTGGAAAAAAAGACAAAGACCACTGCATGGAAGAATGCATCAATGTACAGGTGAGGCGTGATGCAGTGCATAGTGCCATCAAGTATTTGCTGTCAGAGAAACAAATTCCACTTACTCATTGTAACATTGACTATAATGTGGTGAAGCATATAGCTTCTTTGTCAACACCCAAGGTAAAGCTATGGGCAAACAGGTGGATTAAAAAGGATGAAGATGGGTCGGAAATAGTAACCTCTTATATGAGAAAAGAGATCCCACAACAGGTGGTTGCATATGTGGAAAGATTAATCAGCGAGATAAGAATGCCGACAGGTATGCACCAAAGCTTTCAATTCAATGTAGAGGTTACGGCAGAGTCTGGAAAGCTTGTCAACTTCAGGGGAGTCTCAGAAGATGACTTCTTTAAGAATGAGTCAGCATGGGATAAGCCACAACTATTCTTTATCAATGAAGTTTCTAGTGATGATATCCCTAACTTCATTGATAGAATAGTATATACCACCATTAGCAAAGTGGCGATTTGTAACATTGTCATATTTGTTGATAAAAAAGACAAAGAAGCCATGCAGGTTACTCTAGAGCGAGCATATTCAGCAGATTTGAAGATCTATAGTGGTGTTTATGCAGTAAAGAGAGGCAAGAGAGAATGTGGCATAGCGATTCAAACTCTTGAATCATTCTTTCTGTGTATGCGGAGTCCCAACCCTGATCACTCTTTACAAAAGAACATAAGAGGGAATTCAAATAATTTGAGATTGATGCTAGAAGAGCAAGATATTCCCAGGTCCATACATTATCAAAAAAACAACTATGGAAGTCCTGCAAAAAGTAGGAGTCTCTTGCTTACCATGATGGAGAATTTGCTGCCGGCAGGTTGGGAGGTCACCTTGTGCAGGATGGGATATTTATTTGAGGATCTCCTAAGAAAAGGCAACTCCACCAATATTATTGAAAATAAGCATTTCATGGCCTATTTCCAGCTTCAAGCAGATCTAACCACAGGCTATGAAAAAGAGATAGACCACAAGGACACCGATGACATGGATGATTACCTTGAAGATCATAATGTCCCAGTTGTTGATGATGAAAAGATGGACTTACATGACCCATTCACAGAGAGGTTGGTGGATGAAGACAAATATGATGATGCCCTCTTTGATAATTATGGCTCGCAGGGTTATGAAAAAAGGCCACTACGACAATACTTAGCGGTATGAACTCTCTATTTCTCAACTAAATACAATTTTTTAAATAAGATTTAAATTTAAAGATAATGAATCTAATCTCTCATATTTGTTTACAGGCAATAGAGGGAGAAGAAATGGATGAAGTCAATACGGAGGCACTCCCTTCTACTTCAACAATGCAACCACCTCTAAATTTGATTGAAAAATCAAATTTAGCTGCATTAGATAAAATGGAGAGCTCATTTCAAGTTAAGATCGTTTTGAAACGAGAACCTCAGTATTTAAGCTTTGGTAGAGAGGAGGTTTCAATCCTCTCCAATCCTTTAAAAGAGGTTAATGACAATGTTATCTTGGCCATTCTCAGGTAATGTTTATTTATTTATTACTACTTCAATAAGCTAACATTTGTTTATTTATTCACAGTTCAGTTATATATCAGTTTCCTAGTGCAGAATGCAAATCAATTCTTGGTGCAGTGTAGTTATTTCTCAACTTCCTAGTACAGTGCAGCATCGTGTCTACATGCTCGATGCTCTCCTTTCTTCTATTCTTAGCTCTCCTCAAAAGACTATAGAAGATGTTTGTACCTGGTTAAGCCCTTTGAATTTAGATGGGGTGCGAGTCATCTTAATGCCTTATCATGAGGTGTAAGTATCAACTCTAACCTTATTTTTACTATTTCTTTGGCAAGTTTGTGTAAAACAATAATCATTTTTATTCTGGTCGTGTAGCTCACATTGGAGTCTGATCTTCTGGGACCTTGAACTCAACCATTTATGGTTTGTGAATTCAATAGAAGGCTATCATGCCAACTCCCCAAGGTAATTATTCTCTTAATATTTTTGATACTTTCTTATTTTGTATCTTATGATCATGACATATTAATATATTTCATATGTCATGCTGGACAGTGCTGCATATCGGCTAGTATCTGCTGTCAGAACAACCACGGAGCAACAAGATCAAGTAGAATTCAAAAGACGTCTGCCAGTGGAGCAAAAAGATGGACACAGCTGTGGGTGGAGAGTCGCCTACAACTGCATGTTGTTTCTTAGAGAGATTTTTGATTTGGAGTTACCAGTCAAAATGGAATCATATACAGAAGCTGATCTGCTAGCATTTCGGGCTGAGAGTATTCAGCATCTAATTACTACCATTGGGAAACAACATGAAAATATGACTACATTGCAGCATGTATAAAACCTTATCTTTATACTTGTATACTTGTTCCAGCCTTTAATTGGGATGTATAAATCTCATAACTTTTTTATATTTTCTTCCAAAAGGAGAAGAGGATGAGTTTAATGAAAGCATGCTATCTTTATACTTTTATAATTATTTAAACCATTAATTTTATTTGGGATGTGTAAATCTCATAACTTGTCTAATGAAAGCATGCTATCTTTATACTTCTATGATTATTTAAACCATTATTTTTATTTGGGATGTGTAAATCTCATAACTTTTTAAATTTTTCATCCAAGAGAAGGAGAGACTCACTCTAATGAAAGCGTGTATGAAACCTTTTTAAATTTTTGCTCCAAGCAGAGGAGAGACTTACACTAATGAAAGCATGTATGAAACCTTATCTGCTTGTTTAAGCCTTTATTTGGGATGTGTACATCGCATAACTTTTTTATATTTTTATGGCAGAAGGAGGATGTGGAGGACATAGCAAGTGAAGAAGAATATGATGTAGACTACTCCCTCAATAAGATGAGTCATAAAAATATGAATCTATTGGAGCAGATTGGAAGTTCATTCACTGCTACGTTGTTAATTCGACAACAACCTCATTTTTTTGAATTTGGTGAAGAAGAGATTTCAATCCTCTTGAATCCTAAGAATGAGGTTAATGTCAAAGTCATTACAACCATCCTCAGGTTTGATGCATCCTTTTCCTTGGCTTTATACTTTGCTTATTTTGATTAAACCCAAGAAGCTAATACTTTTTTTTTTAATATAGTAATGTTATAGCAAATTTTCCGCAAAATATACAAAGCGTTTCATATATGCTCGATCCTCGTATTTCGGAAGTGCTTAGCAACAAAGAAGAAACCATAGAGAATGTTTGCAAGTGGTTGAAGCACATTCCTATGAATGACGCACGAGTTATTTTTACCGCATATTATGAGAAGTAAGCATCAAACCCTACTTGTTTTTTCTATTGCATTGCTAGAATTGTCTCAAACACAGTAATTATTCTTTATTGATAATGCAGCTCACATTGGAGTCTGGTAGTCGTGGACATCCTTGCGAAGAAGTGCTTCTTTGCAAACTCAATGACATCCGTCCATGGCAATGTGTTAGAGTAAGTATAGACTACACTTGTTGTCACTTCTTGACATGTAGATTGATATGCAATGCACATATTCAATGTTGTTATATGTTTTGATATGCAGATCAGCTCGAAAATTAGTAGATGCTATCGACATAGTAATGCGGCAATGTGACTTGGCACAACAAATAGAGTATATAACATGTCAGGTATCACATCAAGATAATAGCCACATCTATAATTGTGGATGGAGGGTGGGCTACAATTGCTTTTTGGTACTTGGTCAAATTTTTGAGATGCAAAATGACACCACACTATCAACATATACGGATTTGCATCTCTATGCATTTATAACATGTACCATTCGAGCAATCATTGATTGCGAAATGAATGCCATCAAAGAGTCAAAGAGGATAGATGACCTCAACTCTACAAACATGGCTTCATTAAAAGAATTGGGAAGCTCTTTTAATGTTAGGGTTATGATTCAACATAGACCTCAGTATCTTGAATTTGGGGGAGAAGAGATTTCAATTCTCTCTAGAGCTTCAAATGAGGTCAATAACAACGTTATGATGGCCATTCTCAGGTTTGATACAAACTTTTTCTCTACTTGATAATTCAATATTTTGATTTAATCTAATAAGCTAATAAGCTAATATTCATTTATTTGTTGGTGCAGTATAGTTATCTCACGATTTGGTAGAGTCGTACAAAATCGTGCGTATATGTTGGATTCCCTCCTTTCTCCTATACTTAGCGATAGCAGAAATTTATGATATGAATGTGTGATGATGTGATTATTTGGAAATAAATCCTTGTGTGATGAGAATTTTATTCAGTTGGACAGTCTCCACTCACTTAAAGTAGAGCATTCGCAATGCTTCTCTCACTTTATTCCAACCCTTATCCTTATCATCTCCACTCACTTAAAGTAGAGCATTCAATCTCCACTCGCTTTATTCCAACCCTTATCATAGTGAACACATCGTGCCACTCACTTTATTCCAACCCTTATCCTTATCATAGTGAACACATCGTGCCTTAGTGCACTTGTATTCTTCCATCCTAGTCCTTCCACAAACACTCTCTTATTTCTTACATCCTAGTCCTTCTGAGTAACTTGTATTCTTCTATCCTAGTCCTTCCGCAAACACTCTCAGAGTCTTCTTTCATCCATCCTAATAACCAAGTATTCTTCTATCCTAGTTCTTCCACAAACACTCTCTTCTTTCATCCATCCTAGTGCTTCTCATTAACTTGTATTCTTCTTGTATTCTTCTATCCTAGTCCTTCCGCAAACACTCTCAGAGTCTTCTTTCATCCATCCTGATAACCAAGTATTCTTCTATCCTAGTTCTTCCGCAGACACTCTCTTCTTTCTTACATCCTAGTGCTTCTCATTAACTTGTATTCTTCTTGTATTCTTCTATCCTAGTCCTTCCGCAAACACTCTCAGAGTCTTCTTTCATCCATCTTGATAACCAAGTATTCTTCTATCCTAGTTCTTTCGCAGACACTCTCTTCTTTCTTGCATCGTAGTCCATCTCCCTTTCTTTATCATCTCCCCACCCATGGATGTCCTTGGCATTGTCGAAGACGTGGAGTTCGGAATTAACAATCTCAAAGAATGGATTGCTGACCAAGGAGCACAGAGAGAGGCCAGAATTCGACAAGGTTCTCCTTTGACACACATGGAGAGAGAGGAATTTGCTGCACAAAGGCACGCAGAGAGGGAGGAGACTCTCAAGATAGCAGAGAGTGAAAGACTTCTAAGACGTATGATAAAAGCACGACAAGATCTATTAGACTTCTTAAGTAACCTGCGTTATCGCAGCTCTCGTCATGGGTGATTTGATGCGGATGCTGAGAGAACAATAAGAGCCTCTCAGAGAAATTATAAAGAAACAATTTGTGATTGCTTAAACTTCTTCTTCACATGTAATTATGTTGAGGATACAGCTGTGGAGGCAGTGAAGGATTGGGTTGTTGAGAAGATAAGAGAGACCAATGATGAGATCTTCTAGACTTAGATAAGAGAGACTATATTAAGGTGTTTTTTGACACCATATGGCTTTGTATTAAGGTGTTTTTTGACACCATATGGCTTTGTATTAAGGTGTTTTTTGACACCATATGGCTTTGAGTAATATGATCTACTTCTTGTAATGTGATGTTAAGATGATGTTAAGAGAGACTGTATTAAGGTGTTTTTTGACACCATATGGCTTTGAGTAATATGATCTACTTCTTTACAAATGTGATGTGCTCTTTTTTGAAATGTACTCTAGTTTTCATAACATGTCATGCCATTTTTTCTAATTTGATTTTTTAAAATCTGACTTTTTTGTCTCTTTTAACAATGTGATGTACTCTATTTTTAACATCTCACGTCATTTTTTCTAATTTGATTTTTTTAAATCTTCATTTTTGACTCAATGTTTTGTTTTATAAGAGCCTCTTTTTTTGAAATGTTTTATCCAGAATTATCTCACAAAATGAATTTGGATAGTGCAAGAGTCCAAAATTAATGAACTAGGTGTTCTAAGTACATGTGTTTAACCCTTGCATTTGGTGATGGTAAAGTTGAATTCAAGGAGAATCAATATCCATTGTGTGATCATCTCGATCATGCAAGGTTTGTTGAATAGGAGGAGGAGGGCTTGGTGGTCCACAAAGAAGGAAAATTTTTTGCCAACAAGTAATGCTTAAACTTTTTCACCGCATACACCATTGCTAACCCTTCCCTTTCCGTAGTGGTATAGTTAACCTTGGCATTGTTAAGCTGTCAGCTGGCGAAATAAATAGGGTAGTCTAAGTTGAACTCCCTAGGTTTTGCCAAAATGCATCCAATGGTGGCAAAGTTTGATGCATCTATATGGACGTGGAAGTTTGATGCATCTATATGGACATAGGATATTACATCCTAGTTTGGTGCCCTTAGCACTAGAGCAATGATTAAGGCCATCTGCAAGGTATCATAGGCCTTCTGGCACTCTTTGGTCCATTTGAACACTATCAGGAGCTTATACAATGGGTGTGCTATGTCCGCATAAAAGAGGATGAGTTCCTATAGTCATTGCCAGTATGGCCTATGAACCATTGGACTCCCTTGGCATTCCTAGGTGGTAGCAGCTCCATTATGAGCTTGATCTTGTTAAAGTCCATGGAGATCCTGTTCTTGGACATGATGTGCCTGAGGATCACTCCATGCTTCACCCAAATTTGGCATTTGAGGGGATTCAAGGATATTCAGTAAAGCCTACATCTCTCAAATACCAGCTTGAGGTACTTTAGATGATCAGCCCACATGGAGTGGACGCAAAGGTCATCCAGAAAGACTTGTAGGAAGTCCCTCAGGTATTCCTTAAAAGTTGTGATCATCATTCTTTGGAATGTGGCAGGGGCATTGGCCAATCCGAATATCATTACCTTGGATAAAAATATGCCTCACTCCATGGCAAAGGTCGTTTTGTGTTGATCTTTAGGGGTGAGGGACACCTGGTTGTATCCAAAGAATCCATTTAGGAAGTTGTAGGCCTCCTTCCCCACTAGCCTTTCTAGCACATGTTTGGTGAACGGTAGGGGGTAGTGATCTCGCTATGTGGCGGCATTGAATTTTTTGAGATCGACGCACACTCATATTTTATTGTTCTTTTTTAGGACTATCACTATGGGTGATACCTAGTCCGTGTGCTCAATCTTGTAAATGAATCCTGCATTGATGAGCTTTTGGATCTCTTTGCACACCACCATGGCATATTTGGGATTCATTGGGTAGGGACACTATTGCACTAGTTTAGCATCATCCTAGGTGTGGTGTGTTGCACCACTTGCGGTGGAAACTCAAACTTACTACTAAATAAAGAATAGATGAAATTAGCATAAAAGAAAAACCTTTAAAATAGAAAATGAAATTGACTAGATATGGCCCTTGATGGGTCCCCTCTAGGGGAAAGGGCCATATCGACATGCATTATATAATATATAGGATGCCGCTAGACAAATTTGGCATGTCAATATGGCCCTTGACCCTAAAGGGGACCCCTCAAGGGTCATATTGACAATTGCATTTTCCTTGGTTGCAGAAGGAAATACTTTTTCCTTGGTACACTAATAAAAATATGTAACTCCATAACTCCAAGAACCAGCGTGGTGGTTAATAAAGTAAAAAAAGGTAACTTTGTAACTCCAAGAACTAGTTTTGTGGTCACTCCAAGCCATTCTTGAAGGAGAAGGTTGGCTTGGAGCGACCACCGTGGTAGTTCTTAGAGTGGCAATGCTGTGGCAAAAGGCTTCGCGCTGACAGGCGATCAAGCCAAATACTGCACTACACCAATGTAATCAGGCTAGGCACTACATTGCATGAAGTAGGGTAGAGCTACACGATGTAGTCAGGCCTGTGCTACACAAAGCAAGGTGGGAGCAAGGTAGAGCTGCATGATGTTGTCATGCTAGAGACTGGGTTGTATGAAGCAGGGTAAAGCTACCATGTGTCAAGCTCTGTGGTGGTTATAATGATAGGTTGTGTCTCATTATTACATCAGTGTGGCATCATGATGTCAGGAAAATTTTTGGCGAGGGTGCGGGTCTGTCCCAAATGCAAAATCTCACCAAAAAGCATGTCATATCGCGACTCCAAAATGGTCCCAAAAATAGTTTCATGGTGGCTACACTCGATCATGCATCAACCCAAGAGCACACCGATGCATATTTTTTGATGTCATGTATGACACATAATTGGGAAAATATGCATGTCCAATCATCCAAACGGTCTCCTATGAGCATGATATTTTGTTGGGAATTAAAGTAATCAAGTTTAAGATGTGTGCAAATATCATACCATCATATAATTGCATGTACGATAGGAGCACGTCGATGCACATTTTTTGATACTCATCTATGGTACATGGTGAAAATGCACAGACAAATGCACATGCGATAAGGACATGCTGATGCGTACTTTTTTATACTTATCTATGACAAGTGGTGAAAAATGAGGAAACATGCATGCCCAACCATGCAAACGATGTCTGATGAGCATGATACTTTGCACTTGCATTAAAGTAGATGGTTTTAAGGACTATGCAAAATATCTTATCCATTAGACAAATGGACATGCAACAGGAGGACGCTGATGCATTTTTTTAAATACTCTTGTATGACACGTTGAAAAATAGAAAAATATTCATGTCCAACCATGTAAATAGTGTTTGATGACATGGGCATTAAAGTAATAATCTTAATGTGTGTGCAAAATATTGTATGCATTGGACAAGTGCACATGCAATAGGAGCACATCGATGCATATTCTTTTATACTCATCTAGGAAATGTGGTGGAGAATTGGAAAATATGCATGTCCAACCATACAAACGGTGTTTGATGAGCATGATAATTTGCATATTGAGCATTAAAGTAGATGATTTTAAGGAGTGTGGAACACACTAATGCATATTTGTTTATACTTATCTATGACCGGTATGCCATGGTGAAAAATAGAAAAATATGCATGTCTTCCCATGCAAATGATGTATTATGAGAATGATATTTTTCATGGGCATTAAAGGAATTAAGTTTAAGATGTGTGCAAATTATCATACCCATCGAACAAATGCACATGCGATAGGAGCAGGTTGATGCGTATTTTTGGATACACATGTATGACGCGATGTGACAAATGGAAAAATATGCATGTTCGACCATTCAAATGGTATTAGATGAGCATGATACTTTGTATAGAACTTAAAGTAAACAACTTCTATGTGTTCAAAATACCGTACCCATAAGACTAATGCAGATCTCACAAGAGCATGCTAATGTATATTTTCATATACTCATGCATGTCACACGGAGGAAAAATGACAAAATATGCATGTCCAACCATGCAAATGGTCCCTTATGCGCATGATATTTTGCATGAGAATTCGAATAATTAATTTTAAGCATATCAATTGGATAATTGCACATGATGCATATTTTTTGATACTCAGCTATGACACATGATGAAAAATGGGAAAATATGCATGTCCCAACATACAAATGGTGTCTAATGAGCATGATAATTTGCATGGAGATTAAAGTTAATAAGTTCACACACTGTGTGCACAATATCATACCCACCAGACAAATGCACATGCAATAGGAGCACGTTGATGCATATTTTTTTATACTCATGTATAACAAGTGCTGAAAAATGGGAAAATATGCATGTTCAATCATCCAACGGTCTCTTATAAGCATGATATTTTGTTGCTAATTAAAGTAATAAAGTTTAAGGTGTGTGCAAAATATCATATCCATCGCACAATTGCACATACATATAGGAGCACCTCGATGCATATTTTGTGATACTCATCTATGACACGTGGTAAGAATTTGTAAATGTGCATGTACAACCATGCAAACGGTGATAGAAACATGTTGATGGGTATTTCTTTTGGTACTCATCTATGACACACAGTCAAAAAAGGATAAATATGTATGTCCAACCATTCAAACGGTCTCTTATGAGCATTATATTTTGCACAAGCATTAAAGTAATTAATTTTAAGGTGTGTCCAAAGTATCATACCCATTGGATAAATGCACATGCAATAGGAGGAGGTTGATGGATGGTTTCTGATACTGATGTATGAGATGATGTGAAAAATTGAAAAATACGCATGTCCAACCATGCAAACGGTGTCTAAAGAAATTATACTTTGTACAAATCTTAAAGTAAATAATTATAATGTATATGCAAAATATGGTACCCATCATACAAATGCACATACAAAAAGAGCATGCTAAAGACATTATACTTTGCATAGATCTTAAAGTAAATAATTATAATGCACATACAAAATATGGTACCCATCATATAATGCACATATGAAAAGAGCAACCACGACGGTGGAGCAAGTCGTAGTAGCCACAATTATTATCTAGAACTACTTGTGGAATTTTGGAAACTTAATCACTCTTCCGTGCAACGAGATTATGATAAGGTTTCGCACCAGCTTGTAAAGGCTATCAAAATTTATGAAAAGCAGGATGCTCGTGTGAGAGGGATCCAAACTAGAGTGGAAGTCTTACAAATGGCCCGTGTTGATGCTAGTTGTTGTCAACTTCAGGACCTGCAAAAGAGGCTGATGGAATCAGACGCTGCTATTCCAGAGAGTGAGGAAATAGTCAACCACTTGAAGGAGAACATCCACACCCTTAAAAATGAGGGAGGAAGGAATCAAGAAGCAACTTCTTCATGTATAGAGTCAGACTATGGTATTGATAGCTACAATAGTTAAATCAAATGCCTATCATGTTAATCACCAGGGTCTGAAATGCATGGTCTGCCATACCCCCGTCATAGATGATAGCATGATCCGATGGCCTGCGTGCCACCACCCTGTGCATGTTTTTTGCTTTGGAGTGTTTGTAAAACTGCAAGTTCGGTATGTAGACTATGTCATGTGCCACTGCCCAAGTCATGGACAATCAAATGTGACTGCCTACTACAACTACCAAAGCGAGAAAGTAGATGCTGCAAGTCAATTTGCCATTTAGGTGGCACAAAGTGCAAAAAAGGACCTTGAATTAAAGATGGCCCAAGCTTGATTGTGAGGAATAGGAGCCTAAATGGAGGAACTAGACCCCTTTAGGAAAGGAGCAAGAAGGGTCGAGCCTACAACCAGGGAGCTCAAAGCAAGGAAAGAGGAAGCGATGTGAAGGACCCAGCCCCCTTTAAGAAAGGAGCAAATAGAGCCAAGACTACAATCAGAAAGGAAATAGGCCCCTTCAGGAAAGGAGCAAGAAGGGCTGAGACTACAATCAAGGAGCTGAAAGAGGCAACCTCTAGTAATCAGCCCTGAAGGACATAAGTCTTTGAGTCTTGTAATCAACCTCTCAAAAAGGCAACCTCTTGTAATCAGCCCCTTGATGGACATGAGTCTTTGAGATGTAATCTATGTAATCTACATGTAATCTCTATTGAATTCTTAATGTTCTCCAAAGTCTACTTGGGCAATGTATTTGTTTTAGGATAGCCCTTTGTAGCAATCTATTGAATTATCAATGTTCTCCAAACTTTACTTGGGCAATGTATATGTTTTAGGATAGCACTTTGTAGCAATGCAGCAATGTGATTCATTTTAGTATAGCATAGGATAGCACTTTGTAGCAATGCAGCAATGTGATTCATTTTAGTATAGCACTGGTGGTTGGTTGCAGCTCACAGCACTATGATTAACTACCATCACCGTAGTGGTTGGTTGCACACTAAGATTAACTGCCACCACCATGGTGGTTGATTGCACACTAGGATTAACTGCCACTAGCATGGTTTGCTTCTATTATTACAAGATGGATGGAATACAGTTTCATTTGTTTAGGGGGGGAGGGTGCCACCACCATGGTGGTTGGTTGCACACTAGGATTAACTACCATCAGCGCAGTGGTTTGCTTCTATTATTACAAGATGAATGGCATATGAGTTCATTCATTTAGGATTTGGGGTCACCAGCCCGGTGGCTGAAATCTAACAATAGGTAAAGAGAATCAACCTAAAGGGGAGTGTTTTAGTATAGCACTTTGCAACAATATGATGTGGTTTAGGATAGCATGGCAGTAGTGCAAGATAAGTGGAATATTGTTTCATTACAATGAGACTACATTTTCTTAGTACTACCTTAGTCATCCTCGTCCACTACTCAAAGACACCCCATGATGTGCTCATGCATGTAGAAATCCATTTTGAAGACACTCCTGGCCTTCTTTTGTTGTGGCATAGGTTGCATCTGGAACTTAATATCTCTTACTAGATGAGAGTACACAAAATTTTGAGGACCCTTATGTAACACAATGTAATTGTGGCCTCTCTTGGATGTAGAACGAAGGAAGATCCTCCATTATATAGAGTGAGAGGAAGGTGTAGGCACCTCCCCTACATCAATGGCAGCCCCTACATCAGTGGGACTAGCTAAATCAAAGGAACCTCCCATGTGGGGGCCTTTGTGCTTACATCATCACTTAGGTCACAAACTAGACACCTCATAGCACTAGGTGTGCTTCTACTACACACACACACACACACACACACACACACACACACACACACAGACTCCCCAAGATGCACACATGCACCTTAGAGTAGGCCCTTGATCACATTTATCCCAACATACCCTCCCTCAAGGGTTTGCCTCTTGCTATGTCAAGGATACATCTAGTCACATAGTTTCTCATGCCATCTCATGGCCGTCACACATGCCATCTCATGGTAGTCAAGCATAAATCTATGGCTAGGATCTCATGCTTAGCAAAGGTGCCCAAGGGTCAAGGTTTACAAAAATGGGATAGACCAAACACACATATCACATGGCCTACATCATATGGTGGCCAGAGGTGATTTACAAAAGACAAAACACATGACATTCTTTTTGTAGTACTACTCCAGGTAGAGAACCTCAAAATTTGACCAAGTGATGATACACAAAAAATTTCAAAGACAAAGCTCTCAAAAGGCAAAGTCCTTGTCTTCTACCACAAAGTTTGATGCTTCATTTGTTGATGGAGTTCTCTCTTCAACCAGATTTGTCATACCCTTCTTTTTCTCATTGGAAAACTTCTCTAAGTGATTGTTCTTGCCACAATAAGAGCAAGGGTTGATTTTATAACAATCCTTCTCAAGATGATTGTTTTTCCCATGCTTGCATGCCTTGTACCTGCTCTTTGAAAACTTCAATGCAAGTGCTTCTATGTGTACTTTACCCATTCTTGAAGTGTTCTTTCTTTCCTCCTCTTGTAAAGCATTGATGATGCCCTCCAGTGTGGGTTGGGGAAGATTCTTCAAAGTAGTAACAACATAGTCAAACTCTTGAGGCATACTCTTTAAGAGCACAACCATAGCATCATCTTCAATGATTGGAGAGTTAATTGAGGCTAATTATGTCATAAGACTCCTCAAAGTATTAACATGAGCTGCAACATTGTCTCCCTCCATTGTCTAACTTATGCCATGCCCCAAAAGGGTATTCCAAATGTGAAAAGTGTTATGTACATAATCATCTCCCAAACCTAATGCAATTATTTGTTTTTTTCATCTACAGGTGTAGAAGTAGAGTCAATTGCCTTCCCTTTACCTTTGGTTGTGGTTGATTCACCTTCTTGAGAAGATTGAGTTCTTGCCTTGGCTAAGTCCCACAAATTATCTTTCATAAGCACAAACTTTATCTTCATTTTCCAAGTGTGAAGGCCTTGGCCATTGAACTTGTCAATTTTATAGGTAGCCATGAGAGGGTCTTACCTTTATCAGGCAGTGCAAAATGACTAATCTTGTTGAACAAAGAAAACTCCCTCACCATACAAATGTAGATTGCTAGAGATAAACTCAAAAAAGCCTAGTTGTTTAGCATATGCACACCCAGTTGGCTTCTCCCAAAGTTTCTTGGCCGGGGTCTTTGTGGCCGGGGTCTTCCTTACCTTGAATTTTGTCCTTCTTGTAGTCTTTTTCAAGTGCTTAGTGTTGGAAGAACATTGAGAGCGTGGCATCTTGACAAAAGATTAGTCCCAACTGAACTTCAATCTAAAATTGAATTCTCTTATCTATACATTAGCATCAGTTCATTCCTCAAACATCATCTTAGCATTTACTCTAGCATCAAGTTTTAAAAAATTGTCAAAAATGCTTTGCAGAGTACTAGCTCAACTTGGAGGGAAGAATTCACACAATTGGAGAAGAGTTTGAAAGGGATTTCTATGCAAAAGTAAAGCTTTATTACCAAGGTAAGTTCAGCATAGAGCTTAGGCGAAATCATGCACTATTCTATCTGGGAGAACTGCGCTTTTTTTGATTGTTCTTTTCTTGATTTCTCCTCACTCCAACATGCATTGGCCCTCTAATTTCTAGTAGCAAGCCCTAGGCATTGCCTAACTTGTGCTTGAAGGCCAAGTCTCCATTTGCTCTATAGATGTGGAATTAGGCGATCAGTCGCAGTGCACTCCATTTGAATTAGCACGGGCTACACAGTTCAAATTTGGAGGAATGCTCTAAGCCAGAGGTGTGCCTTAGGGGTAGAATCTTCAGCTTAGAGGGTGTGGCAAAAGGTGCAAGGCTTGAAGAGAACAGAGCTTAGCCATTTTTGAAGAGGAAGGGAGGAAAAAGCTTCAAAATGGAGGTGATGGAGAAGATGATGAGGTGGCACTACCAAAGTGAGTTCTCTAAAGCCTACCAGCTCTGATACCAAATGAAGAAGTGTGTGGGATAGAATAGGTGCCACTACACTATGTGTGGAACACTCTGTGCACTACACTATTCTTAAGGCTTTGTTTACTGTATGTTGAATGCACCCTTGTGGTGGAGAGGTTGGATGTAAGCCATGTTATAGCATCATGGGATTCATTGAACTTTTCTTGACGGCATGTTAATTGGTGTTTAAATAGAGCTCGCTTAATAACATCACCCCATCCATCATGTTCACCCTTGCCATGGCTAGACCCAAAGAAATTCCACATCATGTCTAGACCGGTCATGGATTTGAACCTTGAGACAAAGTAGAATCCACAGGCTCATTTAAATTGAGGTGCAGCACCATCTAACCACACCCAATGTTGTTTTATGTTTATGCATGGGGATCTTCTTTTTTCATCCATTCCCAATGCAGTAGAAAAGCATGCTACACAAATAAGGTGTCATGCTCCCAATCATTTGAAATGTAGAAATGGTATGTGCATTGTACTGACCTGAACTCCTATGAGTGAGCAAGTAGATTGGCATCAGTTCGTAGAGGAATCAAGAAAATTACTATACGTGTATTTTTTAATACTCATCTATGACATGTGATGAAAAATAGGCAAATTTGCAGGTCCAACCATGCAATCGGTGTTTGATGAGCATGAGACTTTGCACAAACCTTAAAGTAATTAATTTAAAAAGTGTGCAAAATAATATACCTATCATAAAAATGCACATGCAATACGAACACGTAGATGCATATTTTTTGAAACTCATCTATGACACGTGAAAAATGGGAAAATATGCCCGTCCAACCATGCAAATGGTGTTTGATGAGCATGATACTTTGCATGTGCATTAAATTAGATTAGTTTAAAGACTGTATAAAATATCATACCCATCAGAAAAATGCACATGCAATAGGAACACACTAATGCATATGCTCTTATACTTATCTATGTCATGAGGTGAAAAATATGAAAAATGTTTTTATACTTATCTATGACAGGTGGTGAAAAATGTGAAAATATGCCTGCCCAACCATGCAAACAATGTCTGATGAGCATGATGCTTTGCACCAAAATTAAATCAGATGAGTTTAAGGACTGTGCAAAATATCTTATCCCCATCAGACAAATGCACATGCAACTGGGGCACACTGATGCATATGTTTTTATACTCATGTATGACACACGTTGAAAAATAGAAAAATATTCATGTCCAACCATGAAAAGGATGTCTGATGCCATGGGAATTAAAGTAATGAAGTTTAATGTGTGTGAAAATTATTGTATGCACTGAACAAGTGCACATGCGATAGGACCAAATCGATACATATTTTTTAATACTCATCTATAACATGTGGTGAAGAATTGGAAAATATGCATGTTCAACCATGCAAATGGTCTTTGATGAGCATGATACTTTGCATTATCATTAAGGTAGATCAAGGAGTGTGCAACATATGGTACCCATCAGATAAATGCACGTGCGATAGGAACACAGTGATGCGTATTTTTTATACTTACCTATGACACTTATGACACGGTGAAAATTGAAAAAATATGCATGTCCAACCATGCAAACGGTGTTTTATGAGCATGATATTTTGTAAAAGAGTTGAAGTAATTAATTATAAGGTGTGTACAAAGTATCGTACCCATCGGAAAAATGCACACGTGATAGGAGTAGCTCGATGTGTATTTCTAGATATATTATGACACAACGTGAAAAATGGAAAAATATGCATGTCCATCCATGCAAACGGTATCTGATGAGCATGAAACTTTGTACCAATCTTAAAGTAAATAATTACAATGTGTGTGAAAAGTATCGTACCCACTAGACAAATGCACATGTGATAGGAACACGTTGATATATGCTCATGTATGACACGTGGTGAAAAATGGAAAATATGCATGTCCAATCAACCAAACTGTCTCTTATGAGCATGACATTTTTCTAATATTTATAGTATTTAGTTTTAGGGTGTGTTCAAGCAATTGCACATATGATAGGAGCACATCAATGCATATTTTTTTATACTCATCCATCACACGTGGTGAAAATGCACAAATATGCATGTCCAACCATGCAAACGATATTTGATGAGCATGATATTTTCCATGATCCTTAAACTAGATGATTTTTAAGAGTGTGAAAAATATCCCAACTATTTGATGAATGCAAATGTGATATGAACACAAATGCATATTTTTTAAAACTCATCTATGACACATTGTGAAAAATGGAAAATTATGCACGTACAACCATGTAAATGGTGTTTGACGAGTGTAAGAAAATAATACAATGTTTGTGCTCAACAGATAACAGGATCTCGTATGTAAGAGAGAAAACAAGATAGTATGGAGAATCAAAAATTTGATTACTATAGAACTGATACAATAGATGGTGCTGCCTCCCAACCGTGTGCTCCTGTGAAAGAAGCTTCGATGGCATGCTGGAAACAGTAGAAGACGGAGGCTGGATGCTAAGGAATCAGGGTTGCTGTAGCCAGTGATGAAATGGGCTTCACGGGCTTGCTCTTATATAGCCACCAGTCGTAGTGGGTTAGGCTCAATTGGGTGACCGATCCAGTCTGCCCAAAATGGTCGACTAGGGGTCGAAATAGGACACCGACAATACGATAGAACCGGTGTGCAAAACAGAGCAACTAACCTATGGATACCATTTGGCCCAGAGCCATCTAGGATCATCTGAGGCTCCAAACGTGCCCCACAACCCGAGAGTGGGCTGCCCCAGGAAATGCTCCATCTACCCTCAGTGTGTACAGTCAAAGGATGCCTTCCCGCACTTGCATGTAGCCTAGTTGGTGGTGTGCCAACTCTATCTAAAGTTGTCCAGCCATCAGGCCACACATGGCCCCCATCTAGTGTCCAACAAACCAGGACCTACCAGATAATCGAGCTACTCAAATGCCTTCTCCTCATATGGGGGCTTACAAGTAGAGTTAGCTGGTTCCTGCATAGTTACACGAAAGTGGAGCATGGATATCTAACACCCCCCCTCAATGTCCACCTGCAAGTGAACTTACTTTTTCGGCCCAATGCTAAGTCGATGAAGATGCCTCTCTAGCAAGTCTCTTCCAAGAGCCTTCGTGAAGATGTCCGTAGCATTCTCTGTAGTTGGATAGTACACCAAGTCGACCTCTCCATCCATGATGAGCTCGCGTACAAAGTGATATTGAATCTCAATGTGTTTTGTGCAAGCGTGGAACACCGGGTTCTTTGCAATTGCCATGCAACTCTGATTGTCACATGATAACTGCGTAGGCTTGTTTTGCACTGCACCCATGTCCCCCAAAATCCTCCTCAACCACACTGCCTTGCAAGAAGCAAAGCATGTAGATTTGTACTCGGCCTCGGTAGAAGAAAGAGCAACTGTGGGTTGCTTCTTGTTGACCCATGACACAACTCCATATCTAAGTGAGAAATAGTACCCTGTCACTGATCTCTTGTTGTCCACGTCTCCTCCCCAATCCGAGTCATCGAATCCGGTCAAGATGTTGCCCTTGGTATAGGTGATGCCATAATCAAGTGTGCCTTTGATGTATTTCAGCACCCGCATCCCTGTCCTCCAATGGTTCTCCCGGGGCTTATTGGAAAACCTGCTTAGTACACCAGTCGCAAAACTGATGTCCGGTCGTGTGTTGCATAGGTAAATCAAGTTGCCCACAAGCCTTCTGTACTTCGCTTCATCCACTAGTGGTGATGAATCCTTGTTTGAGAGCTTCGCGTCAACCTCCATAGGGGTACCAACTGTCTTGCACTCAGCCATGCCAAATGCCTTCAATATCTCTCTAGCATACTTCAGCTATGAAATGAAGATCTGTTTCGGCTCCTGCCAGACTTCAATCCCCAAAAAAAAATGCATCAATCCGAGGTTTGTCATTTCAAACTCTCTTCCTAGCAAATGCTTCGTCTGCGAGATCTTCTCTTCATGGTTCCCTGTTATGACAAGGTCGTCCACATAAAGGACCATGATCATACACCTGCCTCATTTTCTGAAGATATACAAATTTGCATCAGATGGGCTCCTCCTGAACCCGTTTTGTAGAAAGTAGGCATCAATTCACTGGTACCACACTCGTGGGCCTGTTTTAGCCCGTAAAGTGCCTTCTTCAGTTTGCAGACTTTACATTCTGAACCGGGGATCTCAAAACCTGGTGGTTGTTCCACGTATACCTCCTCCTTGAGATCTCCATTTAGAAAGCCGGATTTCACATTCATCTGAAACACGGGTCAACTTCCCTAGGCAGCTAAAGCCAAAACACTATGAATTGTGGTTAGTCGAGCTGTGGGAGCAAAAGTATCTTGATAATCAAAACCATGTACCTGTGCAAATCCTTTTGCCATGAGCCGAGCCTTGTACTTATCCAATGTGCCGTCGAACTTGTACTTGGTCTTGTACACCCACTTGGTTTCGATTACCTTGCATTTTGGTGGTTGATCCACAAGGTCCCAAGTGTTGTTCTTCATTATGGAGCCATACTCTGACTACATAGCCTCCATCCACCTATCATCGCCCTGTGCCTCTTCAAGTCACTTGGGTTCATCAGCATAGATCACTTTTGTCATTAAAGCATAGTTGACCAAGTGTTCCTTCGCCCTTCTTTGCTCCTCTAATCTCTTGGACCGGCGGTGTTTGAATGGTTCCTCCTCAATGGTTGGAGGTTCTCTGCCATCCAAAAGCTGCTTTACCCACTTCGGGAATGGCCGTCACCATTGTGGTTCTGTAGACTTCGGGAATGGCCGTTGCCATTGTGGTTCTGTAGGCTCTTCTTCATCTTCTTTGTCTTGAATCCTCCCAAGCACCGTTGGGGGAGTTTGGTCTGCTATTGGTGGCGGTACTGGATGGATATCCTAGTTTTGGTTGTCTGGGAAGGAAGCATCCTCCTCGGTTCTGAGAAGACCACATTGTGACTTACAATTACCTTCTTGGTAACAGGGTTATAGAGATGGTAACCCTTTGCCTCTTCACTGTAGCCCAAGAAAATACACTTCTGACTCTTCAGTTCCCATTTGGTCGTGGTAGCATCAGGGACATGCACAAAACAGTCACATCTAAAAACTCTAAAATGTACAGCTGAAGGTTTCTTACCAGAAAAGGCTTGCAGTGGAGTCATCCCATTCACAGGCTTCGTGTAGCTACGATTCAAGATGTAAACTACAATGTTACATGCTTCAGTCCAGAAAGTCTTTGGCAAATCTTTCCCTTTCACCATACTCCGACCCATTTCGCAGATGATGCGCATCTTGCGTTTTGCTACTCCATTTTGTTGTGATGTATGTGGCGGGGATTTCTGCCTCTTGATTCCATGACTTTTGTAGTAACTTTCGAATTCAGTTGATGTGAACTCTCCACCTCTGTCTGATCTCAAATTCTTCACCTTTCTCCCCATTTCTTTCTCGACCATCACATGCCATTCCTTGAATCTACTAAAAGCCTCGTCTTTAGTCTTCAGGAAGTCTATCCATATCCTTCTACTGTAGTCATCGATCAGCATCATGAAGTAGTAGGAACCACCCAAAGCTTCTGTCTCCATCTTTCTGCAGAGGTCCGTGTGAACGAGCTCTAGAGGAGCCTTTGCCCTGTTGGCCTCTTTAGGAAAGGGATGCCGATGCTGCTTGCCCATCATGCAAGCTTCACATACATCGGGAAGATCTGACATTTCGGTAGGTCTGCAATCATTCCACTTTTATGCATCTCCTTCAAAGAACTAAGGTTTAGATGACCAAACCTCTCATGCCATAGCTTAGTGTTCTTCACATCCTTTCGAGCACTAAAAGCTGAGAAATAAATGTTGTTGCGCCGTGTACCTTTACCAACGACCTTCCCTTGAAGATCCAAAATCTGTGCACCATTCTTATCGAAACATAATTTTGAGGTCCCGATCCGTGATCGTGGCAACGGACAAGTTACTCTTGATATCTGGCACATAAAGAACATCAAACAACTATTTTACAACTCCATCTGACTTGAGAGCAATCGTACCTTTTCCTTTTGCTGGATATTTTGCATCATTGCTGACTGCTACTAGGATGTCATTCCCTACCGATTGTAGAGAGGTATACAAATCCTTCCGACTGCTCATGTGGCGCGATGCACCACTGTCAATGATCCATGGTTCATCCGTAGGTACATGAACTGCCTCTGTGAAAATCTCCTCAATTGCGACGAACAGCTCTACTGGTACTGCCTGTGTGCTGCTACTAGACTCTTTCTTTACTCCGTTCTTCTCATCTGCAATCTTCTTTCGGCACTCATTCTGCTTGTGCCCTGCCTTGTTGATCTTCTTCTTTCTCTTTTTATCATCAGAAGAAGATGGGTTACCAGAGTCCTTACCCTTACCTTTCTTTGATCCGGTCTAGAAATCCGAATCTTCTCCAGTCCTCGTCCTTTTACGCATCTCCTCCTCCAAAAGCATCACGCTAAAATCCTCAAAGTTGAGGGATGGATTTCTATTCTACGTATTTAGTGCCGTAACAAGACCGTCGTACTTTGGTGGGAGAATCCGTATGCACCTTCATGCTAGATTCTCACTGGTGATGGTGATGCCAATCGCAGTCATCTAATCACGTAGATTCTTCACCCTGGTGATGAACTTCTCTACCGCTTCAGACTCAGACAACTTCTCGTTCGCGAATTGAGTCTCCATATTCTGAATCTGCGTCTGATTCGTGGTCTCGTACTAATTTTTCAAGACTGTCCATGCCTCCTCTGCTGTGGTGACATGTTGAATTAACGCCATGATGGAATCACTAACACTGCAGATAATAGAACATAGCGCATCTGCATTTCTTCTTGTCTAGACGAGAATCTCATTCACAGTTGGTACTATCTGTTGTCCTGCATTGGCTGGATCTGGTCTCGCAACCGGCCTCATGTTCACCCCAGTAGCAATGTCCCAAAGCTCATATGCACTTGGGATGGCCTTCATCTTGAACTTCTAGATTGGATAGTTAGAGCCGTCCAACTTTTCACTTTCGCCAAATGGTAGGATTCGCAGTCTTGCGGGCTGGGCCATCTCTCACAATCTACTTGCAAACAGAAACACACTACCAAATCTTCTTGCTAGAGTCCAGGCTCTGATACCTTGTAAGAAAATAATACAACGTCTGTGCTCAATAGATAATAGGATCTCGTATGCAAGAGAGAAAACAAGATAGTATGGAGAATAAAAAATTTGATTACTGCAGAACTAATACAATAGATGGCGCTGCCTCCCAACCGTGCGCTCCTGTGAAAGAAGCTTCGATGGCATGCTGGAAACAATAGAAGACAGAGGCTGGATGCTAAGGAATCAGGGTTGTTGTAGCCAGTGATGAAATGGGCTTCACAAGCTTGCTCTTATATAGCCACCAGTCGTAGTCGGTTAGGCTCAATCGGGTGACCGACCCAGTCCACCCAAAATGGTTGACTGGGGGTCGGTCTCGAAATAGGCCACCAACCATACGATAGAACCGGTGCGCAAAAGAAAGAAACTAACCTATGTTACTCGTTCGGCCCAGAGACATCTGAGATCATCTGAGGCTCCAAACGAGCCCTGCAACCTGAGAGTGGGCTGCCCCAGGAAATGCTCTGTGTACCCTCAGTGCGGTCAATCAAAGGATGCCTTCCTGCACTTGCATGTAGCCTAGTTGGTGGTGTGCCAACTCTATCTGAAGCCGTCCAGCCATCGGGCCACACATAGCCCCCATCTGGTGTCCAAACCAGGACTTACCGGATAACTGAGCTACTCAAATGCCTTCTCCTCATATGGGGGCTTACAAGTAGAGTTAGCTGGTTCCTGTGTAGTTACATGAGAGTGGAGCATTGATATCTAACAATGAGCATGATACTTTGCACGAGCATTATGTTAGATAATTTTAAAGGCTATGCAAAATTTCATACCCATCTTACAAATACACATGCAATAGAAACATGCCGATGCACATTTTTTTATACTTATCTATGACAGCTGGTGGTGGTGAAAAATAAGGAAATATGCAATGTCTAACCATGCAATCCAATTGGTGTCTCATGAGCATCATACTTTGCACTAGAATTAGACTAGATGAGTTTAATTAGTCTGAAAAACACCTTACCCATCGGACAAATGCACATGTGATAGGAACACGACGATGCATATTTTTTGATACTCATCTATGACACGTGGTGAAAACTAAAAAAATATGCATGCCCAACCATGCAAATGGTGTCTTGGTAGCATGATAATTTTCATGGGCCTTAAAGTGAGTAATTATTAGATCTATGAAAAAGATTATACCTAGAGGACAAAGGCACATGCCATAGGAGAAATTCAATGCATATTTTTTTTTGCACTCATGTATGACACGTGGTGAATGGGAAAATATGCATGTCCATCCATGCAAACACTGTGTGATGAGCATGAGACATTGCATGGGCATTAAAGTTAATAATTTTAAGGTGTGTGCAAGAAATCATACCCATCCAAAAAATCCACATGCGATAGGAACTCATAATGCATATTTCTATTGGTACTCATGTATGACACATGGTGAAAAATGTAAAAATATGCATGTTCAACCATGCAAATGGTGTCTTATGACCATTATATTCACATACGTTAAAGTAATCAATTTTAAAGTGTGTGCAAAGTATTATACCCATCAGACAAGTGTACATGTTATACGAGCAGGTTGAGGTGTATTTTTTGATACTCATGTATGAAAAGACATGAAAATGTGCATCGATGTGCTCCTATCATATGTGCAATTGTCCAATGGATATGATATTTTTCACACACCTTAGTCGCATGTCATTCAGTGTGCTCCTATCACATGTGCATTTGTCTAGTGGATACAATATTTTGCACACACCTTAAACTTATTTACTTTAAGATCCATGCAAATTATTGTTCTCATCAAACACTGTTTACATGTTTGTACATGCATATTTGCCCATTTTTCATCATGTGTCATAGATGAGTATTTTTCATCATGTGTCATAGATGAGTATCAAAAAATATGCATCGACATGCTCCTATTGCATATGCAATTGTCCGACAGATATGATATTTTGCACACACCTTAAAATCAATTAATGTAATTCTCATGCAAAATATTTTGCTCATAAGAGACCGTTTGCATGGTTGGACATGCATATTTGGTCATTTTTCACCGTGTGACATACATGAGTATCAAAAAATATGCATCAGTGTGATCTACATTTGTTGAATGGGTATGATCTTTTGGACATATCTTGAACTTGTTTACTTTAAGGTCTGTACAAAGTATCATGCTCATTAGATACCGTTTGAATGGTTAAACATCCATATTTTTCCATTTTTCACATTGTGTCATACATGTGTATCCAAAAATACACGTTGACCTACTCCTATCACATGTGCATTTGTCCATGATTCCCTTGCAAAATTTCATGCTCAGAAGACAACATTTCAATGGTTGGATATGCATATTTTTCCATTTTTCACCATGTGTCATACCTGTCTTAGATAAGTATAAAAGAATACAAATCGACGTGTTCCTATCACATGTGCATTTGTCGGATGGGTATAATATTTTAAAAGCTCCTTAAAATTATCTAATTTAATGCTCATGCAAAGTATCATGCTCATCAAACACTATTTGCATGGTTGGACATGCATATTTTCCAATTCTTTAGCACGTGTCATAAATGAGTATATGCATCGACGTGATCCTATCGCATGTGCATTTGGCCAATGTGTACAATATTTTGCACACACATTGAAATTCATTATTTTAATGTCCATGCCCGTTGACACCGTTTGCATGGTTGGACATGAATATTTTTCTATTTTTCAGCACGTGTCATACATGAGTTTCAAAAAATATGCCTCAGTGTGCTCTTGTTGAATGTGCATTTGTCTGATGGATAAGATGTTTTGCATAGCCCTTAAACTCATCTACTTTAATTCTGGTGCAAAGTATCATGATCATCAAACACCGTTTGCATGGTTGGGCATGCAAACAGTGTTTGATGATCATGATACTAAGTATTAAAAAATACGCATCAAAGTGTTCCTATCCCATGTGCATTTGTCTGATGGGTACAACATTTTAGATAGTATTTAAACTCATCTACTTTAATTCTCGTTCAAAGTATCATGCTCATCAAACACCGTTTCCATGGTTGGATGTGCATATTTTTCCATTTTTCACAACGTATCATCGATGAATTTCAAAAAATACGCACCTACGTGTCCATATCGCATGTGCATTTGTATGATAGGTACAATATTTCCCACACTCTTGAAACTCATCTACTTTAATCCTTGTGCAAAGTATCATAGACACCGTTTTCATGATTGGATAATCATATTTGAGCATTTTCACCACATGTTGTAGATGAGTATCAAAAAATACGCATCGACGTGCTCGTATCGCATGTCTGATTGTCCAATGGATGTGATATTTTCCACACACCTTAAACTTAATTACTTTAATTTCCATGCAAAATATCATGCTCATAAGAGACCGTTTGGATGATTGGACATGCATTTTTCCCACGTGTCTTACATGATATCAAAAATTACTCATCATCATGCTCTTGGGTCGATGCACGATTGGGTGTAGCCAATCGCGAAACTATTTTTGGGGACATTTTGGGGCTATGACCCGATGCACTCTTGGGTGAGATTTCGAATTTGGGGTAGACCCGCCCTCTCACCAAAAATTTTTCTTGCATCATGATGCCACACTAGTGTAATAATGAGATGCAATCTATCATTCTCAACACCATAAAGCTCGACACATGGTAGCTCTACCCTATTTCATGTAGTGCAATCCCTAGCCTCACTACATCATGCAGCTTTGCCTTGTTTTGCATAGCACAGTCTCTGGCCTGACTACACTGGTGTAGAGTAGCTGACTACATCATGCAGCTCTACCTTGCTTCACATGGCGCAGCTCACTACATTTGCATAGTGTAGTCTTTGGCCTGACTACATCATGCAGCTCTACCCTGCTTCACATCACAGCTCACTACATTCGCGTAGTGCAATATCTGGCCTAAACACCTGTCATCATGTAGCATTTTACAGCAACATTGCCACTCCAAGAACCAGCGTGGTGGTTCTGCTTCAAGGTTGGCTTGGAGCGACCACCGAGTTGGTTGTTGGAGTTATGGAGTTACTTATTTTTGTTAGTGCACCAAGGAAAATGTATTTCCTTGTGCAACCAAGGAAAATGCATTGTCAATATGGCACTTGAGGGGTCTTCTTTAGGGGTAAGGGCCATATTAACATGCCAAATTTGTCCAATGGCATCTTGGATATTGGTGTATAATGCATGTCGATATGACCCTCGTCCCTAGATGGCACCTCTCAAGAGTCATATCATCAATTGTGTTTTCTTGAAGTTTAATTGTTTTTTTCTAGATGTCTTCCATGCAACCACTGCGATGGTTATCAGAGCTATTTTAGTGCTATTTTGGTCCTAAACCAAGGAAAATGTTTGAATCTGCAAAGCTTTTCCTAACATCCACGCCCCATGGAGATGCGCTGTGTAATATCAGACAGTGATTAGTCCTACTTTACTAGTATTTTAGTCCTTGTTGCAATAAATCATACATGAGGGCAAAAGTATTCAGAGCCACCACCACGGTGACTAGAGGGCTGGTGGTGCCATTCACATAATCATTCAAGCCAAAATTTGAGGCACCACAGTGAATCAAGGTGCAGTGGTGCCATCCACATAATCATTCAAGCCAAAATTCAAGTCACCGCGGTGGTGACTAGAGACCCAGTGGTACCATCCAAATAATCAAGTACAATTCATGTACATCCTATAATAATTTACTAGTACATTACGTTGTACAAAGCAAGGCAAAGGTATCGTGTGTCGAGCTTTGTGGTGGTCATAATGATAGGTTGTGTCTCATTATTACACCACTGTGGCATCATGATGTCGGGAAAATTTTTGGCGAGGGCATAGGTCCATTCCAAATTCAAAATCTCACCAAGCAGTGTGTCATGTCATGGCCCCAAAATGGCCCCAAAAATAGTTCCACAGTTGGCTACACCCGATCGCGTACCAGACCAAGAGCACGATGATGCATATTTTTTGATATCATGTATGAGACATGGTGAAAATTGGGAAAATATGCATGTCCAATCATCCAAACGGTCTCCTATGAGCATGATATTTTGCTAGGAATTAAAGTAATTAAGTTTAAGATGTGTGCAAAATATCATATTGATTGTACAATTGTATGTATGATAGAAGCACGTTGATGCGTAGTTTTTTATACTCATCTATGGTATGTGGTGAAAATGCGCAAATATGCATGTCAAACCATGCAAACGGCATCTGATGAGCATGATACTTTGCATGAGCCTTAAACTAGATAAGTTCAAGTGTGTGGGAAATATCATACCTATCAGACAAATGCACATGTGATACAAACACGTAGAAATGTGTTTTTTAAAACTCATCTATTTGAATATTGTGCCAAATGTCGTACCCATCAGACAAATGCATATGCGATAGGAACACATTGATGCATACTTTTTTATACTTATCTATGATAGGTGGTGAAATATAAGGAAATATGAATGCCCAACCATGCAAACGGTCTCTGATGAGCATGATACTTTGCACCAGCATTTAAGTAGATGGTTTTAGGAGCTGTAAAAAAAATCTTATCCATTAGACAAATGCACATGCAATAGGAGAACGTTGATGCATATTTTTTGATACTCTTGTATGACACATGTTGAAAAATAGAAAAATATTCATGTCCAACCATGTAAATGGTGTCTGATGGCATGGGCATTAAAGTAATAATCCTAATGTGTGTTCAAAATATTATACACATTGGATAAATGCACATGCAATAGGAGCACGTCAATGCATATTCTTTTATACTCGTCTATGACACGTGGTGAAGAATTGGAAAATATGCATGTCCATCCATGCAAACGGTGTTTGATGAGCATGACACTTTGCATGAGCATGAAAGTAGAAGATTTTAAGGAGTGTGAAAAATATTATACCCATCAAAAAAATGCACATCCAATAGGAACACACTAATGCGTATTTTTTAATACTTATCTATGACAGTATGACACATGGTGAAAAATGGAAAAATATGCATGTCTTCCCATGCAAACGGTGTCTTATGAGAATGATTATTTTTAGGGGCATTAAAGTAAATAATTTTAAGATGTGTCCAAAGTATCATACCCATCAGACAAATGCACATGCGACAGGAGCAAGTCGATGCGTATTTTTGGATACACATGTATGACAACGTGAAAATTTGAAAAATATGCACGTCCAACCATTCAAATGGTATCTGTTAGTGGTGTCTCCAAAAGACTGAAAAACACCTATACATATCCACACCTGGCAATGGGAGTGCCAGGGTCAAGGAGGGGTCAAGACTTAAATCTAACTAATGTCGAAAAAGAAAGAGACAGTGTGATGCCAAAGATTGATATTTTTAATTTGGTATTAGTATTATTTTTCTCTATGTTTGATAAGAGTTTGAGTATCAAGTGATAGCCTAGAGGCTCTCACTTATTTCTATTTTCTATGATATTGTATGGGATGGAGAGGATGAGTGGAATGGCTCATTGTAAATACCATAGGTATGAATTATAAATACCTTGGTATGGGGTGAGAGTTATTTGTGTATGGGATATTATGGAGTTTTTTAGAAAATAGGAAGAGTGAGTCATATAAAGAGGTGGGCTCATGTCCATGTGTTCCAATAATATAAGAGAGGCCACATGCCAAGCGTGTGGAAGGCATGTGGAGGAGTGTGAAGTCAAGAGGAATCCTTTTAGAACTCCTATGTGGAATAAGGAGGATGTGGACATGTGGAAAAGAGAGGGTCCCTATGGGCTCCATGTGAGGAGACTCTTAACTTTCTTAATATTTTAAGAGTCTTGAGCATCTTGTGATGGGACACATGGCAAGAGTAGCCAAAAAGGACATGGATGGTGACATACGTGCTTATGTGATTGATGGGGAAAGGAATCTACAGGCAGCAATTGTAAATGGGTGAAGGAGGGTAACAAAATCTCTATAAAAGGAGCCCTTCTCTCCCTTGTTCATCAATCTCTTCCACCATTAGGCCTCATGTTTCTGTAGCTCTAGTCTCCCCAAGCCTCTTCCATGAGCCTTCTCTCCCTCTTGTAGATATTCTCTTATGTAGACTCTTGAGTCCATCTCTCTCTAGTTTATTCTCTCTCTATGAGTAGTCTTGGAGCTTCTGCTCCCTCTTGTATGTATGAAAGCTCTTCTTCTCCCTTGTGTTTGTATAAGGAGTGGATTCTCACTCTATTTGTAATGAAGGTCACTTCAGGTTCTCTCTCTCTTGAGTGTCTCTTTCCTTTTCTTTCTTTCAAAGCCTTAAAAGTTCTTTCTATTCGGCTACTCACTGTGCACACATGGTCCATCTATTTCCCGAGCCACCATGCAAACTTCTTCCCCTCTTCTAGGCAAAATATATGAGGGGTGGATCGTTGATGAAGGTGGAGTCTTGAGGGAGCATCCTGCTCAGGTGAAATTAGCATAGGTGGAGGGCAGTTTTCATGACAGTTTGACCCCCTATTAGTATTTTGCTCATAACTTTCTGCTCTCGTTAGTCCGATTTTAATGAAATTTATATCAACGCAATGTATGTAATCAGATCTTGAATCAGATATTGTTGCAAAAAGTTAAGATTCTCTGTGTCTGATAGTGTATTTTCATGATAGTTTTTACCCTCGTATAGTAAACTGTCCATACTATTTTTGGCCGCTTCTTTGTTTCTTATGAAACATATATCAACGCGAAGCTCTCTTTAAGGCGCATGTCTTTAGGTGCTTAGATCTTGAATCAGATATTGCTGCAAAATGTTAAGAGTCTCTGTGTCTGACAGTCTGTTTTCATGATAGTTTTTACCCCCTTCCAGCAAACTGTCCATATCTCTTCAACCGTTTGTCTGTTTTCAATGAAACTTATATCAACGTGAAGCCCATATTAAGGCATATCTCTTTGTGTGCTTGAATCTCTGATATCATGTCTCTACTGGAAGTTATAGGCCTTTATGTCTAATGATAGTTTATCATATCTCTACTAGAAGTTATAGGCCTCTATGTCTAATGATAGTTTGTAGAGTGTTTTGAGCTAAGTGTAAAGGTGTCTATGAAGGAGGTGCAATGTTTCCTTGGAATCTACCCATCCGACCTAATCAGCCCCTTCAAACTCCTTGATATATATTAGTTCATGTCATGTTGAGTCGTAAGATCTTCTTTCAACAATGTATCGCTCTTCTCTTTAGTGCACACCGGCTCGCTGAGATTATGGCCTCTGTTGATCCTTTCCTTCTCCCTATGCTTGATTACAACATCATTTGGGATGTTACCATCTTCATTCTCATCTGAGGGAGGAAAGTATAGTGTGGTATCTTGGCATAAAAGCTTCTTTCTAATGTCCCATTCTCAATGATAAATATCTTTGTCAGTCAATTCGAAAGCAGCAGGAAGTGAAGAGTGCGTGAAGTTTATTATCCCCAACTCCATGTCACAATAGTACAAAGCATATTCTGCTCGTACTCGTCGCATCTGCAGAACTGTAACATCTATGCTCCTTCTAAGTTCCTGCGTGCGCATTTGATTCACGCGTCTACTGTGTTCACTCGTGTGACAATTTTTTGGGCTCCCCCGTTTTCTGGTCGCGGACAGTTTTTCTGAGTTTCTGCAAAACTGTAACAGCAGATCCCGCGCCCCCCCTCTCTCTTCTCTTCTTCTTCTTCTCCTCTCCTCTTCTCTCTTTTTATTAAAGAGTAGGATTTGAACCCAATACCTCCCCCTTCACAAAAGGGAGACTTATCATTGGGCCAACAAGTTGGAAGTGATGAAAATGTAATGATTTTTGTTTATATATTGAAATCTCGGGAACTGTAACTCTCTAACCGTGGGGAGTTTACTCTTGCTGTAAAAAGCAAAAGTACTTCATTTCATGTGCTCTATTCACATCTCCTGCTAGATTGCCAATTCAAAACTTTTCCAAGTCTACTTCACAAACGCACGCCACACGAGGGTGGATATTTATGTCACTTCTCGACGAGTTTAAGGATTTGGTGCCTAGTCCTCCGCTTATTACGGCTACCAATTGGCAAGATCTCTTTCTTGATCTTCATGTCGACCTTCAATGGCTGATTGTCCAGTGCATTGTTCAAGGAGACGACGGGTGGGATGATACACTGTGGTTGGTTCAAGGTGAAGAACTATTGATACACTGGGAGAACTTTGATTTTAATTCTACTCATTGTGCGGTGATCGAGCTACTTGCTGCTTCAGAGGTAATTAAAAGGGTGTCCTTCATCGAAGGGTGGGATGCTCCCCAAGCTTGTGGGGAGATTTGGTGCATCTGCTTGTTAATTCCTGTGGATAAGCTCGTCTTGAATGGTTTATTCTCAATCTCACTACAAAGTTTTCTAGGCCTCGGCTATGGTTGGTAATGTTTCGACTAAGGAATCCATTTATACCTAATCAACCTTTTGTGCCTCATTTCGAGCTTCAAGTTGTACTTATTTTTGGTCTAAAGATAAACTATCAACAAAGAATTGCAAGTTTATTTGGTGCTGAACGTTTGGCTCAAGTGTTGAATTCTCCCCACCCTCTCCTTCTACCTATCTTGGACTACCGAGAAACTTGGGATGTCCAAATTTTAGTCTTGGTGTGATGACATCTTGGATCCTTCAATTTGATGGAGCTTACAAACCTTCGACCAAGGTTGCTAGCATGGGTGTGAAGCTCACTTCACCGGGTGGTGAGGAGTATTGTTATAGCAAGTCTACACCTGCAAGTACTTGCAATCAAGCTGAGTACTCGGCGCTCATTTTTGGGCTACAAAAGGTACAAGAACATCACATCAAGCAACTTGAGGTGCAACGAGATTCTCAACTAGTGTGTGAACAAGTTAGTGGAAGGTGGAAGGTGCAGAGCAAAGACTTGGTTCCACGACATCAACAAGCATTGGAACTTTGCAACCAAATTTAAAGAGGTAAAAATTCAGCATATGCCTCGAGCTCAAAATCTAGTTGCTGATTTCTTGGCACGTGAAGCTTGTACTTCAATCACGCATGACGCGATTGGAAGCACTACCCCAACAAAGCCACAAGCCACGAAGGAGGGTGATCATTTGTAAGGAATGCAAAGGTTGTGGTCATCATGAAACTAAGTGTTGGGCATATTTGGTATGAGTTTACCGACTTCGGAAGATCATCAGAAATGTCCTCAAGGACATCGCTCAAAAGAAGGATGCCAGACTGCACACCCCTTGAAGAAATAGCATGGCGACTATAAGAATTGGAAGAAGTTGAAGGTGATGTGCAAGCCCTCCAATTGTTGACATTTGTCATGGCATTCTTGTTTGCCTTGATGAACAACCTCATGCAGCGTCATGTCTCTAACCCTCGCTTGTAAAGATGGATGTGATGTCATGAGGGTTGGTCCTTTTAAGATTGTCTATGTGCTATTCTATGCTGGAGATTCTTCTCGTGTAGTATTTCACAATACACCAGTCACACCCTACCCTGCCTATGTGTGCTTTGTGGATGTATCTTCACCCGATTTTCAGTTCAAGCTTCCTCTTTCTATTGTTTGTCCATAGAGCTTGCCTCTCTCTTTTCCATCTTCCAAGCATGGTTGACATTCCTGTGTTTTGTGGATGGGTGGAAGAAAATCCAAATGAGTATCTTGTGGCCTTCAAGTGCCATTGTGTTTCTCTTAACTTTCTTATTGAAGACAGATGGCTGTTGGTTCTTCCCACATTTCTAGAGGGTTTGGCTCAAGTGTGGTATGAGAAGCAAGCCGAAGATGTTTGCCAAATTTGGCCAAGGTTGATAGCAGTGATGATTGAGTATTTCGGCAAAGAAGAGGAGCCAGAGAATGTGTACCTGTAGGTGGCAAACTTGAAGCAGTCAGAAGGTGAGACAGCACGTCGATATGTGGATCGAGCGAATGTGCTCCTAGACCATTTAATTGCCACGCAGGAGGACAATGCCAGATCTTGAGCTAGAATGACTCAGCATGTGTTGGGCTACCTTATAGCAGGAGCAAGTGACGAATTCCACGTCAAGCTTAAATGGGAGCATCCAAAAACTATTGTGCTAGCACATGAGATTGCTCAAAAGTTTGATAAAGTTCAGTCTAACCCCACTTCAAAGGAGACGATTGTCCCTCTGCAACCCCCTCAATTCCTGCAACAACAACCTGGGGGGTCTAACTCAGGGCATACCCCCACCCCTCATCAGGGATGTATCCACCACCTCCATCTCAAATGTATGGTCCTCCCTTAGATGCTTACCCTCAACAAGGTGTATATTCTCACCCTCTACCTCAAACATTTCCCCAGCCTCACCCATGAGCCCCCCTCCTTTCTACTCCCTCAGCCCCTCCAGCTAAAGAGCCCCCCCTGCAACAAAACCTGGAGACAATGACCTAGCCAAGACACTGAATGATCTTCAGCTTGAGATGGTGGGCATCAGAAATCAAGCCAACCACCCTCCTAGAGACCGTGCTAATGTTGTATGCTACGAGTGCCACCAGAAGGGTTATTATCACACGGAATGTCCCAATATTCAAAGGGTGAAGCTTCTAAGTGAATTAGGCACTGAGGATTCTGACGTAGAGATACTTGACCTTGGGAAAAGAAGTCATACCACCTCGGACCCCTCTCCAAACCGTGGACCGGGCCACCCCAGGAAGAAGGTGTCCTTCTCAAAGCCCTCAGTTGCTGAGATGGCAGACCCACCAATAGAGAAGACTAAAAGATCCTGCAAGAGTAAGTGGTCGCCCTCAGATTTTCCCATCGGCTCAGGGCAAGAAGACTATTCGGTCGTTCAAGACCTTGCTCATCGTTCTTTGAGCATCACACTCCCTCAACTAATAGCATTAAGCCCTAAGGTGAGACGTGAGCTACAGCAGGGGCTCTCAACAAGGAGGAGCAAGAAAAAGGAAAAGGTACGAGAGGTATCTTCTATCTCTGAAGAAATTGATCGGCACCTACATATAGTAGATGTCATCATAGATAATTGCCGTGTCAAAAATGTGTGTGTTGATGGGGGAGCTACATGTAATATCATGGTGCCCCAAATCATGAAGAAATTGAATTTGAAATGTACAAGGCGTTCCTCCACTCGAATCAAGGTAGTAGATGGTTGACGACTCGCCACCCTAGGAGTCATTGAGGATTTGCCCATCACTATCAATGGGTTGACCACCACCGTCAATTTCTATGTAGTGGACATTGAAGATACAGGTAGGAGTCAGACAGCCATACTTGGGAGACCATGGTTGAGAAAGAGTGATGCAATCAGCTATTGGAAGATAGGACACATGTCTTTTGGTGCTTCTAAGGAGAAGATCTCGATGCAACCAGGTGCCACGGAACCAGAAGAAGAAGAGGAGCAAGATAGTGATACTCTCTCATCCTCAGTGTCTGAATCAATAGAAGAATTAGACGAGAATTAGACGGGGGGGAGGAGTTCTCAGAGGAGGAAGTTTACATGATGGGGGTGTCTCCAACCCACCATCTGCAGAATAGGTAACAGATAGTTCTCAACAACTTGAATCTATGCTTTCCCCAGACCTCACTCCAAGTGAGAAAGATGAGTTCCTAGAAATGTTCAAAGATTTCCCTGACCTCTTTGCAACTAGCTACCACCACCTTCGCCATGTGACTGCCATAGAGCACAAGATAGAGCTGAAGACTGATGCGAAGCCTGTGGCTCAGAATTATCAGAGATTAGGGACCCTACTGACCGATGCTTTGTACTCGGAGTTGCAGAAGCTTGTAGAAGCTGGGTTTATTGTTCCAATTCACAATACTAAATGGGTTTCACCAGTGGTAGTCACCCCAAAGAAAAACAACAAGTGGCGGGTGTGCATGGACTATAAGAAACTCAATGCAGCCACCAAGAGGGACCATCACCCTCTTCCCTTTCAAGACCTCATTCTTGAGAAGGTAAGTGGTCATGAGATGTATACTTTCTATGATGGTTACTCTGGGTTTTATCAAATCAGAATTGCCGAAGAAGATGTGCTTAAAACCACATTTGCCACACCCTGGGGGACATTTGCATTCAAAGTAATGCCATTTGGCCTCACCAATGCTCCTACTACCTTTCAAAGATTTATGCAGATGGTGTTTGCTCTTTATTTGGGGGATTTCTTGGAGGTGTTTTTCGATGATTTTTGTATATTCTCGTCATGTAAGGAGCACATCATGAAGGTTAGGTTGGCCTTCCAAAGGGTCAATTATGCGAATGGAAGTCTCAAGCCAGAGAAATGCACCATTGGAGCCACTCAAGGGAGGTTACTGGGACATATTGTCTCATCCGAGGGTGTCAAGCCTGACCCCGAGAAGGTAGAAGCCATCCTTAAGCTCTCCCTGCCAACAACCAAAAGTCAGGTACGCTCATCTGTCAATCTAGCAGGATACTATCACTGCTTCATTGATCAATATGCTGCTTTAACATGACCCATGACTATGCTATTAAAAGATGGGGTTGATTTCTCTTGGGATGAGGATTGTGATCATGGGTTTGCACAAATCAAGAATGCTCTAGCTTCAGAACCCATTCGATGCAATCCAGATTGGTCAAAGACTTTCTATATCAATCTTGGGTTTGGTGAGCACACTCTGGTAGGTATTCTTCTCCAGCAAGGGGAGGATCGGTTCATGTATCCTGTTCGATTTGCTTCTCGACAATTGCTCGACACTGAGTGACACTATTTAGAGGCTGACAAGCATGCCTTGTCTTTGGTGTTCTGTATTGAGAAATTCAGGCATTATGTGGCTGGAAAGTCCTTCATTATACTCACTTGCACTGGTCTTGCAAAGCAGGTTCTTCAATCACCAAACCCCATGGGTCAGTCGGCCAAATGGTTGGCAGTTTTACAAGAATATGAATTTTCTTTTAAAATTGTAAAAGGGGGTTGTTCCAACTTGAAGAATGATTTGATTGATTTAGAGGAGTGCCTTGATGTAACCCTTGTAGTGACCATAGAAGTTGGGGATCCATGGTATGGTGGTATCTATAGGTTTCTGACTGCTTTCTCCTTTCCTCCAGAAAGTACTAGCTATGAGAGAAAGAAGATCCGTAGAGATAGTAGGCGCTACACCCTCCTTGATGGGGTGTTGTACCATCAAGTCATGGACAGGGTACTAAGATGGGCCATTGATGCAGATGAAATGCCTAAGGTATTGAAGCATTATCATGATGGATTTTGTGGAGGCCACTATGCCAGTGACTATACAACTAAGAAGATTTTACATGTTGGATGCTATTGGCCGACCTTGTTCATTTGCATGGTTGGATATTCATATTTGAGCATTTTCACCACGTGTCATAGATGAGTATCAAAAAATATGCATTGGCATGCTCCTATTGCATGTGCAATTGTCCAATGGATATGATATTTTCCACACACCTTACACTTAACTACTTTAATTTCCATGCAAAATAGCATGCTCATAAGAGATCGTTTGGATGATTGGACACGCATATTTTCCCATTTTTCACTACGTGTCTTACATGATATCAAAAAATATGAATCATTGTGCTCTTGGGTCGATGCATGACCGAGGGTAGCCAATCACGAAACTATTTTTGGGGACATTGTGGGGCTATGACCCAATGTAGTCCTAGGTGAGATTTTGAATTTGGGGTAGATCCGCACTCTCGTCGAAAACTTTTCTTGCGTCATGATGCCATACTAGTGTAATAATGAGATGCAATCTATCATTCTACACACCACAGACCTCGACACATGGTAGCTCTACCCTATTTCATGCAGCACAATCTCTAGCATGACTACATCATGCTACTCTACCAAGCCTCGCATAGCATAGTCTCTGGCATAACTACACTAGTATAGCGTAGGCTTGACTACATCATGTAGCTCTACCCTACTTTGCAAAGCATAATCTTTGGCCTGACTACATTGGCATACTACAGTACCAGGCCTAACCACCTATCATCATGCAGCCTTTTGCCAGAGCATTGCCACTCTAAGAACTAGAGTGGTGGTTGTGCTTCAAGGTTGGCTTGTAGCTACCACCGCATTGGTTCTTGGAGTTATGGAGTTACCTATTTTTATTAGTGCACGAAGGAAAATGCATTGTCAATATGGACCTTGAGGGGTCTCCTTTAGGGGCAAGGGCAATATCAACATGCCAAATTTTTCCAATGGCATCTTGAATATTGTATAATGCATGTCGATATGGCCCTTGTCCCAAAAGGGGACCCCTCAAGGGCCATATCATCAATTGCATTTTCTAGAAGTTTAATTGTTTTTTTCTAGATGTCTTCCATGCAACCACTATGGTGGTTGTTGGAGCTATTTTAGCGCTATTTTGGTCCTAAACTAAGGAAAATGTAGTCCTACTTTACTAGTATTTTAGTCCTTGTTGTTGCAATAAATCCTAAATGAGGGCAAAAGTATTCAGAGCCACCACGATGACTGGAGGGCTGATGGTGCCATCCACATAATCATTCAAGCCAAAATTTGAGGCACCGCAGTGACTCAAGGCCTAGTGTTGCCATCCACATAATCATTCCAGCCAAAATTCAAGCCATCGTGATGACGAGGCCCACTGGTACCATCCAAATAATCAACTACAATTCATGTACATCCTATAATAGTTTACTAGTACATTGCTCATGTGTTGCTACATTGGGCAAAGCCAATTCATTAGAAGATTAAAATTTCTCCATAGTTTTTCATTTCAGGCAATGCTAATACATAATGGATTAGAATTTCATTGAGTCTCAGTGTCATGCCCAAATGAATCCACGGTAAATGTCTTCTGGCTTTCTTCACCTAGCACCCCATGTAACATATTAATATTTCATCGAGTCTTAATTGTTGTGAGATTGTTGAACCCACACTGTACATGTCTTCTGGCTTTCATTAGCACCCCATGTTTTGTATGATTTCTATTGATTCACGATCCAATTGGTACAATTTTAAGCTTTATCCCTCCAAATTTAGGCAAATACAATACATTAACATATGTCTCAGTCACACAATTGGGGAATCCATCAACGATGATCACCCCTTATTACACATTTAAAACTGTCTCTGAGAGCGTGAATCAAATTGGTGTGGAAAGTATGGAAATGTTGTGTCTAAAGAGATTACATTTATAAAAAAATTATGGAACAAAAGAGATTATATTTTATAAAAGGAGTATGGAACAAAAGAGATTACATTTATAAGAACTCGACAATTGCTGAGAGCCTTAGAGGCCAAAAGATTACATCAGATTACATCTAGCATTGTTACTAAGTAAAAAGAGTATGGAACAAAAGATATACATTTATAAAACTCTGCAATTGCTAAGAGCCTTAGAGGCATGGTAAAAAGAGTGGGTGAGCAGTGGAGCGGATGAGCAAGGGAGTAGATGAGTGGATGAGAGTTCGAGGAGGGAGCCTAGAGTAAAGTAGATTGGGGGCAGAAGAGAGCTGGAGGAGGGTGGGTGGAACAAGCCCAATTGATTGGTAAATTAATTGCACTCTACTAATCATGAAAGCTTGGTGGTGGTAATTGGCTTGGTGGTGTATTGAGCATGCAAGCCTGGCGATTGGTAGCAAGTCCAGTGATGGTAACTGGCCACTACAGTGGCTAGTAAGCCCAATGGAATCTTATGCATTTGGGATAAAAACTTAAGCCTAATCACTCATTACTATGCAAGGTAGTACTACCACCTTGAATTAATCAAAATTTGTGCAATCACCATGGTGGCTCTCATTCCATTCTTCCTCTTGTCTTTATTTCTCCCTTATTGTAGTTAGGCTACAAACTTGATCCATTCTTTCTCTCATGTTTCTTTCTCGACCATTTCTTTCTCCTTTAAGTCAGGATATAAACTTAAGCCTCCACTATTCAATTCCCTTCACTATTTTGTGGGCTATCCCTCTCGACCATTTCTTTCTCCCTTGCACTCGGACTGCAAACTTAAGCCTCCACTATTCTATTTCCTTCACTATTTCTTCTTCTATCCCTCTTAACCTTTCTCCCTTGCACTCTTACTATAACTTCTATCCCCTCTCATAATCCTTTCTCTCTTGCACTCTTCCTACAACTTCTCTCCCCTCTCATAATGGATCCCCCTAGACACACCGAGGTTGAAATCATGCCAGATGGGAGCTCCTCACTTGCTCTTCAAAAGTCCAATTTGAATGCTCTCACCAACTTCCCTAGATTGGTATAGGAGGTGAATGTGAATGAGGGACACATAGTCTGTCAAGGACAGCAAAAGATCAATATCACTAAAAGCGTGATTCAAAAGGCGCTAGGCATTCTTGAAGGAAATTTGCAAGCACACTTCTTGGAGAAGCACTTGAAGTGACAGGATATTCTAGATGTATACCCCACTGCTCAAATTAATGCAGATGGTGAAGTCAATCTTTCTAGCTTGCCAATAGACCTCCAAGATGTCTTGAAGAAGATAATAAATTACTTTTTTGATACCAGAGGAACCATGAAGTTCTGGCCTGTTCAAGCAGTAGTAGAGCAACTAAAAGGATGTGAAGTCTCTTTCTCAAGGGAGATCTCCAAGAGCATGATGGTTAACTTAAAGAATTTCATGGATGGTAAATCCAAATTGTTAGCTCAATCACTGGAGTTGCAATGCACTTGATGACATCTACCCTGAAAGGGATTTTTGAGCAATACGATAAGAAGATGAATTTTCTACAAGACAAAGCCACCAATGTAGCAAAGGCCACTGCTACATGAGAAAATATTCATGGATGGTTCAAAAACCAAGGTAGAGGAAGCAGAAGCCAAGGCCTTGTAGGTACGAGAGCAAGATGAGGTCGCTAAAAAAAGGGTCAACATGGAAAGGCAAAGAAGGAAAGGAGTAGAGAAGCGCATCAAGGAGCTCCGTGATAGGCTTGAAGATGTCAGAATAGATGGGGACATGGTAGAGTAGGAGCTAGCAATCATGCAAAAGCATCTTGAACACCAGAGAGCCAAAAAGGAGGCTCTTTACAAAAGGCTCTGCAACATGTAGAATGCATTGACCGTTGAAAAAGACAAGATGATGGAGGAATTGAAAAAGGAGAATGCAAAAACTAGCCTAGTGATGCAAGAGCTATGAGAGAGCCTCAAGGCCAGGAAGGATGGGGAAGAGAGCAGCCATAGTGGACAAGGCAATGAGATAGATATCCAGACCAAGAAGGATGTAGAGAGCAGCCAACGATGGAGAAGATAGCGAGGTAGCTCTCCAGGCAGGAAGAATGTAGCGAGCAGCCACCATGGTGGAATAAGTTGCAGAAGCCATAGTTGTTATCTAGAACCACTTGTGGAATTTTGGAAAGTTAAGCTCTTTTTTGTGCAATAAGATTATAATAAGGTTTCACACCAGCTTCTTGCAAAGGCTGTCAAAAGGTGTAGGCCGCTTGGGTGACAAGGATCCAAACTAGAGTGGAAGTCTTAGAAACAGCCCGTATTGATGCTAGTCTTCGTCAGCTTTAAGAGCTTCAAAAGATGCTAATGGAATCAGATGTTGCTATTGCATAGAGTGAGAAAAAATGGGAGTAGTTGAAGGAGAACATCCACACACTTAAGATGAGGGAGGAAGGAATCAAGAAGCAACTTCTTTATATAAAGAGTTCGACTGTGCTATTGAGATAACCACAATAGTTAAATCAGATGCCTATCTTGTTAATCAGTAGGGTCCAAAATGCATGGCCTGCCATACCCCCATCATAAATGACAACATGATCCAATGTCCTACATGCCACCACCCTATGGATGTTTTTTGCTTTAAAGTGTTTGTAACTACAAGCTCGGTATATAGACTATGTCATGTGCCATTGTCTAGGTCATGGATAGATCAAATGTGCCTGCCTGCTACAACTATCAGAAGCGAGAGAGTAGATACTTGCTTCCATGTTAGTACTTAAATGTTTTAAGTATCCCGATGGTTGAAATATGATGATTAACAATAACCCAGTCTAAAGGGCACTAGCACTATGCAATAAATTTTAGGATAGCATGGCAGTAGTGTAGGGATAGCAGGGTAGTAGAGCAAGATAAGTTATCGCCAGTGTGGTGGTTAGTTGCACTAGGATATGGATAGCCACCAGCGAGGTGGTTTGCTTCTATTATTACAAGATGTCTGCTGTGGAAGACTATGAGCAGCAGGAGTTCATGCTATACTGCAAGGTGTCTGCACAATTAGCCACATATACACTTGCACCACGCACCATCACCCAAACCCTCCAAATGCACTTCAATGCACTCTACACACAAAACCTCACCTTCCACCTAGACCTCACTACTCCACTACCACCCAATGCCCTTCAAACTATTCTTCGTCATAATCCCGACCATTGCCGCCCCATCTTAGCTACGTATTATTTTTCTCTTGACCTTTCGCCCACCTCCCTATCTCTTCTTTGCCCCTCCGATCTCCAAACCCTATTCGCCCATCCCATTCTTCTCAACTTTCAAGGTTGGTGCTGCATCATCACTGAGTCCCTTAATTATCCTACGCATGATGAGGTGATGCAACTCGTAAAGCCCGAGGAGCTCATGCCATGGATTTGCACTCCCGAAAGTCTACATGCAGACATAACTTGGATGCAGACCTACGGCTACAAGTTAATTTTCCATTTGGGTGGCACAAAGTGTCATGTTCATCAAACACCATTTGCATTGTTGGGAATGCATATTTTTTCATTTTTCACGTCATGTCATACATGAGTATCAAAAAACATGCATCGACTTGCTCCTATCGCATGTGCATTTGTCCGATGGGTACGATACTTTGCACTAGCCTTAAACTTAATTACTTTAATACCTCTACAAAATATCATGCTCCTAAGAGACCATTTGCATGGTTGGACATGCATATTTTTCCTTTTTGCACCACATGTATGAATGTGTGATACATGAGTATCAAAAAATATACATCAGTGTGCTCTTTTTTTGCATGTGCATTTGTCTGCTCCATACCATATTTTGCATACACATTATAATTATTTACTTCAAGATCTATGCAAAGTATCATCCTCTTCAGACACCGTTTGCATGGTTGGACATGCATATTTTTCCATTTTTCATGTCGTCTCATACATCAATATCAAAACCATGCATCAACATGCTCCTATCGCATGTGAATTTGTCTCATGGGTATGATACTTTGGACACACCATAAAATTAATTACTTTAATTCTCACGCAAAATATAATGCTTGTAAGACACCGTTTGAATGATTGGACATGCATATTTATCCATTTTTCACCATGTGTCATACATGAGTACCAAAAGAAATACCCATCAACATGCTCCTATCATTGTTTGCATGGTTGGACATGCGTATTTACACATTTTCACCACGTGTCATAGATGAGTATCAAAAAATACACATCAATGTGCTCATATCGTATGTGCAATTGTCCGATGGATATGATATTTTGCACACCTTAAACTTAATTACTTTGATACTCCTAGCAAAATATCATGCTCATAAGAGACTCTTTGGATGATTGGACATGCATATTTTCCCATTTTTCACCACGTGTCATACATGAGTATAAATAAATATAAATCATCACCACCATTTGTATGTTTGGACATGCATATTTGCCCATTTTTCATCACGTATCATAGATAAGTATAAAAAAATATGCATCAACATGCTCCTATCGCAAGTGCAATTGTCTAATTGATATGATATTTTGCACTCACCTTAAAATTAATTACTTGAATTTGTGTGCAAAATATCATGCTCATAAGAGACCATTTGCATGGTTACACATGAATATTTTGTCATTTTTCACTGTTTGCATACTCATAAGAGACCGTTTGCATGGTTGGACATGAATATTTTGTCATTTTTCACAGTGTGACATACATGAGTATCAAAAAATATACATTAGCATGCTCTTGTGGCATCTATATTTTTTTTATGGGTATGGTATTTTGCACACACCTTGAAATTGTTTACTTTAATTTGTGTACAAAGTAACCTGCTCATCAGAAATCGTTTTAATGGTTGGACATGCATATTTTTCCATTGTTCATGTCCTGTCATACATGTATCCAAAAATATGCATCGACCTGCTCTTATCGCATGTGTATTTGTCCGATGGGTATGATACTTTCCACACATCTTGAACTTAATTACTTTAATTCCTGTGCAAAATATCATTCCCATAAGACGCTGTTTACATGGGAAGACATGCATATTTTTCCATTTTTCACCATGTGTCATACCGGTCATAGATAAATCTCAAAAAATATGCATGAGCGTGTTCCTATTGCATGCACATTTGTCTGATGGGTAGAATATTGTGAATACTCCTTAATATCATCTACATTAATGCTTATGCAAAATATTATGCTCATTAAACACTGTTTGCATGGTTGGACATGCATATTTTTCAATTCTTCACCACAAGTCATAGATTAATATACAAAAATATGCATCGATGTGCTCCTATGGCATGTGCATTTTTCCAATGCATACAATATTTTCCCCACATGTTAAAATTATTACTTTAATTCCCATGCCATTGGAAACTGTTTGCATGGTTGGACATGAATATTTTTCTATTTTTCAATGTGTATCATACATGAGTATCAAAAAATATGCATCAGTGTGCTCTTATTGCATGTGCATTTGTCTAATGGATAAGATATTTTGCACAATCCTTAAAACCATCTACTTTAGTTTTGGTGCAAATTATCATGCCTAACATACACCGTTTGCATGGTTGGGCATGCATATTTCCTCATTTTTCACCACTCGTCACATAGATAAGTATAAAAAATATGCATCAAAGTGTTCCTATCGCATGTGCATCTGTCTAATGGATACAAAACTTTGCCAAATATTTAAGCTCATCTACTTTAATGCTCATGAAAAGTATCATGCTCATCAAACATTGTTTGCATGGTTGGACATGCATATTTTTCCATTTTTCATGTCGTGTCATAAATGAGTTTCAAAAAACACATATATGTGTGTTTGTATCACATGTACATTTATCCAATGGGTATGATATCTCCCACACTCTTGAAACTCATCTATCTTAAGCCTCATGCAAAGTATAATGCTCTCATCAGACATCGTTTGCATCATTGGATATACATATTTACGCATTTCCATCATGTGTCATAGATGAGTATCAAAAAATACACATTTTTGTGCTTCTATTGTATGTGCAATTGTCTCATATATATGATATTTTGAACACATCTTAAACTTAATTACTGTAATTCCCAGCAAAATATCATGCTCAAAAAAGATCGTGTGGATGATTGGACATGCATATTTTCCCAATTTTCACCGCGTGCCATACATGATATCAAAAAATATGCTTCAGCGTGCTCCTGGGTTGATGTATGTGTGAAGATTGTGGGAGAGAGGGAAGGAGTCTCACTTGCGGCTTTCTCACAATCACAATGGGGGAATACACACAAAGGTGGAGGCTGAAAACAGTTTTCCTCTTCTTAGTTGTGTAAGCCAAAAGAACTCAAGTACAAAGAAATAGAAGAACCCTATATGTGGGTCTCAAACCAAACTCAACTAACTAAGGTGGCATACTAACTGAGCCACGAACTAGTGTAGATAAGGATAGCTGTCATCCAGCTATTATTCGTGGGCGGTGTACCAACCGCATCTCCAGCTAACAAGTCGGTGACATAAGTACCCAACGGTCACCCTGGCATATCTCGAGTGGAGCTCGATATCTCAACACTCCCCCTCGAGCTCAATCCCAAATCCTGCACACCAAGCAGGTCTCTGAACTTGCGCAGATTCTCTGCGCCCAATTCTTTCGTGAATATGTCAGCTACCTGATCCTCTGTGCTGACATAAACTAGATCAATAAGACCTAGTAAAACCTTCTCCCGCACATAGTGATAATGCACCTCAATGTGCTTTGTTCTAGCATGAAAGACTGGGTTCTTTGCCAAGTGTATACTGCTCATGTTGTCACAATAAATGACAACCGGCCCATCTGTAGACTGATGCATATCATAGAGTAGCTTATGCAACCAAGCTACCTCACATGCAGCCATTGCTGCACCCCTGTACTCAGCCTCTGTGCTCGACAAGGCAACTGTAGGCTGTTTCTTGCTGCTCCAAGTGACTGCAGCACTCCCAAAAGAGAACACATATCCACTGGTAGATCGTCTATCAGAAATGCTACCAGCCCAATCAGCATCAGTGTATCCATGCAACTGTATTTGAACCCCAGCCTCATAAAATAGTCCATACTGCAATGTGGACTTCACATACCTGAGTATGCGTCTAGCCGCATCCAAATGCGGTTTCCTTGGAGCCTGTATAAACTGACTTACCAACCCAACAGCATAGCTCAAATCTGGCTTGGTAATAGTCATGTAAATCAAACTTCCTACTATGCGTCTGTACATAGTAGGGTCTTCCAGAAGCTCACCTGCATCTGTGCTCAGCTTCACATTCTGCTCCAAAGGAACTGAAATAGGCTTACAGCCTGTCATCCCATATTTGGACAGCATGTCCAATCCATACTGCCTCTGCAAGAGCTGTATCCCACTTGGTGATCTAATCACCTCAATGCCCAAGAAATAACACAGCTCTCCCAAATCCTTCATCTCAAACTTCTGCTTCAATAGCATTTTCACATGAAGGATATCTTCATCACTATCACCTGTGATGATCAAATCATCAACATAAATGACAAGCAGCATAATCCCTTTCTCTGTTTTTCTCACATAGAGTGAGAAATCTGCCTTGGAAATCTGAAAGCCAATAGTGACAAGATACTGTCCTATCTTGTCAGACCATGCTCTAGGTGCTTGCTTCAAGCCATACAAGGCTTTCTTCAACCTGCAAACAAACTCAGGATGAATAGCATGAACATAACCTGCTGGCTGCTCCATAAAGACCTCTTCTTGCAAATCACCATGCAAGAAGGCATTCTTTACATCCATCTGATGTAAAGACCATCCCTTTGATGCAGCCATAGCAATGACTACTCTTACGGTTGCCATCCTTGCAACTGGGCTGAAAGTTTCTTCATAATCAATGCCATATGTCTGTGCATACCCCTTGACAACTAATCTTGCCTTGTATCTATTCACAGAACCATCTGCATTGTGCTTGATCTTATAAACCCACTTACAACCAATTGCATTCTTGCCTTTAGGCAAAGGCACCAATTCCCATGTAGCATTAGCATCCAAGGCATCCATTTCTTCATCCATGGCTTTCTCCCATTTTTCATTTCCCATGGCTTGCTCAAAAGAAGTGGGTTCTGGTTCCTGTATCACTTTGACCATATAGGCATAGTGAATGGCTGTAAATCCATCATATTTCAGCCTATCCACAGGATACCTAACCCTGGTAGACCTGCGCAAAATAGGCTCACTTCCAGGTGCTCTCAAAACATCCCTGGTCTTCCTTACTCCAGGTGTAACAACAGAAGGAATACCCAACTCATCATCAATGCTCTGTTCTGAGCCACTGGATTCACCATCCACATAAGAGTGACCTGCATTCACATCAAACATGGGCTGATCTACCTTCTCTTTCCCTTTTCGTGATACCTGTGTACCACTCTCTGCATTGCTTTGAGGGGATTCTCCTGATCTCAATCTGCCTGTCCATGGCGAAGTATGTGAACCACTGGTAGAGGACACTCCAGGTCCACTGATATTTTGTGATTGCTGCTGTGCATTCTGTGCAGCATTACCATTTTGTGCATCTACATCAATCATCACATTTACTGGTTTATACCAACTGCTCATCTCATCAAAAACAACATCTCTGCTCACTGTGAACTTACGTGTAGAAGGGTTATAGCATCTATACCCTTTCTGCTGCAGAGAATAACCAATAAAGACGCACTTCTCAGCTTTTGGATCCAACTTGGACCTCAACTCATCTGGCACATGGACATAAGCAATGCAACCAAAAATCTTCAAATGGGAAATATCTGGTTTCCTACCAGTATACATCTCCTCTGGCGTCATGCCATGTATTGCTGCAGTGGGAGTCCTGCTCATTATATAGACTGCTGTAGCAACTGCTTCAGCCCAATAATAATCTGGTAGATCTTTTTCATTTAGCATAGCCCGAGACACCTCTCCAATATGCCTGTTTTTTCTTTCTGCAATTCCATTTTGCTGTGGGGTATGACTGCATGAATATTGCTGCTTTATACCATGCTCCTGCAAGAACCTTGCAAACTCATTTGAGAGGTACTCTCCCCCTCCATCTGACCTTAGGCATTTTATTTGCAGGCCTGTTTCTTTTTCAACCATAGCTTTGAAAGCTTTGAAGTGCCCAAACACTTCACTTTTCTTTTTCATAAAATACACCCACAGTTTTTTGCTGAAGTCATCAATAAATGTGACAAAATAGTGACAGCCTCCAATAGATGCAGCTTTTGTAGTCCACACATCAGAGTGTATTAATTCCAATGGTTTTTTTACTCTCTTGAACATGCCTAGGAAAAGGTTTCCTTGCCTGTTTCCCAAATTGACAAGCTTCACAAATCTTGTGCATTTCTGCAACCTTGAATTTTGGCAATCCTGCAACAATATTTTGGGCTTGCATTGATTTAAGTTGCTGTATATCAACATGACCAATGCGTTTGTGCCAGATATCAATATCTGCAACTACACCGGTCCCATGTGCAAACATTGCTACACTCAATTCAGGCATGTCTGCATCCAACGTAAACATCCTGCCCTTCTTCCTTCCTTTTGCTATCAAGCGACCATTATTTTTCATATCCTCAACAAAGCATCCATGAGGATTAAATCTGACCTGCAAGCCCTGCTCAACCATCTGACCAACAGAAACCAAGTTCTTGGTGATGTTTGGGACATGAAATACATCAGACAAGTATTTCTTTTTCCCATCTTGCATAGACAAAGGAATTTTGCCAATCTGCACAATAGGATGTGCAGTATCATCACCAGTCTCCACAAATCCTGGCTTTTCCATCTTCCTTGCATCTTGCATCCATTCTGCATGACCTGTCATGTGGTTTGATGCACCTGAGTCAACGTACCACACATCATTTTGTTCTTCTACACTTGTCACAGAATTGGTCATATGCTGCACCATAAATAGATGCTCATTTCTGTCATCACCCTGCCTGCTAGAAGATGCATAATTGCCTTGCTGCAATTTTCCACTCATAATGTCATTCTGCTTTTTATAGCAGTCCTTAGCCATATGACCCATTTTGCCACAATAGTAGCATTCAACATTGCTGTTTGCATTTTGGCTTCTCTGCCATCCACCACGGCCTCTTTGGCTCCCCCTGCCTCTAGAGTTACCACGTCCTCCTGCATAGGACTGGTTTTCTTGCGTTTGCTGCATATTCTGATTTTCTACCACGGCCTGCAGATCGGCCTCCTCTACCTCTGCCTCTACCTCTGCCAGCATTTGAGTAGAAGACAGTTTCTTTTGAAGTTCCTGCTGAAGAAGATGCACCACCATTTCTCTGCTCTTCAGAGATTAGAAGAGCAATCAGCTCCTCAAAATCAGGAAAGTTTTCACGGACGGCAATGGATGTCCGGAACTGTGCATAATCCTTTCCTAGACCATTCAAGGTCACAGAAACCAAATCATCATCATCCACTGGCGACCCAATGGAAGCAAGTGCATCTGCAATTTTCTTCACTTTCATGTGGTAGTCATTTATGCTCAAATTTTCTCTCTGCACATTGTGCAACTCCTGTTTGAGTTGCATTTTCCTGGCTTGCGTATTTGTGCTATACATTTTTGCCAAAGTATCCCATGCCTCCTTTGGCGTATTTGCATCCTGAATATGCACAATCATGGAGTCCGAAATACTGATAGATAGCCAGTACATAACTTTCCTGGCTCTCTCATGCCATCCTTTGAATGCCTGCATTTCCTGTTGACTGGGAACATTAGGAAGAACAGATTCTTCTTCATTTCCTGTAATGAATTCCCAATAGCCTTTTCCCATCAAGAAATTCGTCATTCTAAACTTCCATGCCTGGAAGTTGTTCTTGTCAAGCTTTTCAGTGACAATCTGTGAAAGAGAATCAGATGCCATTACAGAACACTGCAAAATATTCTGTCACTGCAAAAAACACAGCTTTTGCCTCACACGGGCAGATCTGCAAAACTGACGAAAGTGGTATTTCACCACACAGTCACTTCCTAGTGACGATTTTGCATCAACAGGCAACAGGCATGAATCTGCAACTCCGAATATCTCTGCACACAGGCATACGATGCAATTTCTGCGGCACCTTTCCACCGACTAGCCGTGCAGCAGTGGTCGCACAGCAAAAAACAGGGCCTTTTTCTGAGTGCCTGTGAAGAACTTCCGCCTCCAAAATGGGCCCCGAAACGGCCTCAAATCAGAAAAATAAAGTCACTGAGGGCTTTGCCCACTCCCGCAGCATATACTGCGCTCTCGCAACACCGCGAAGGGCGTCTCAATCTGAAACAGTGCACTCCTGCACTTCTAGCTGTGCTACCTGCAGAGATTTGCTCCCAAACTCGAAATAGGAAAGCAACACTTGTCCTCTTACCAAGACACCACGAACTTGGCTTGCTTTCTTGAGCTCCTTACCACGAACAAGGCTCTGATACCATGTGAAGATTGTGGGAGAGAGGGAAGGAGTCTCACTTGCGGCTTTCTCACAATCACAATGGGGGAATACACACAAAGGTGGAGGCTGAAAACAGTTTTCCTCTTCTTAGTTGTGTAAGCCAAAAGAACTCAAGTACAAAGAAATAGAAGAACCCTATATGTGGGTCTCAAACCAAACTCAACTAACTAAGGTGGCATACTAACTGAGCCACGAACTAGTGTAGATAAGGATAGCTGTCATCCAGCTATTATTCGTGGGCGGTGTACCAACCGCATCTCTAGCTAACAAGTCGGTGACATAAGTACCCAACGGTCACCCTGGCATATCTCGAGTGGAGCTCGATATCTTAACAGTATGATCAGGTGTAGCCAACTAGGGCCATTTGGAGGCCATGACGTGATGCGATTTTGGGTGAGATTTTGAATTTGGTATGGCAGACCCACACTCTCACCGACGAAAATTTGCCCGATGTCATGATGCCACACTGGTGTAATAGTGAGACACAATTTATCATTTGGAACACCACAGAGCTCAACACATGGGGTAGCTCTGCCCTACTTCACACAGTGCAGTCTTTGGCCTAACTACATCGTGTAGGTCTCTTCCCTACTTCTCGCAGCGCATCTCTGGCATGACTAAATCATGCAGCTCTACCTTGCTTCATGCAGTGCAGACTACATTGGCATAGCGCAGTCTCTGGCCTAATTGCCTATCAACACACAACCTTTTTCTTTGGCATTGACACTCCAAGAACTAGCATGGTGGTTGCTCCAAGCCAACCTTCTCCTTCAAGCTTGGAGCGACCACCGTGCTCATTCTTGGAGTTATGGAGTTACCTTTTTTAATTTATTAACCCCATTTTGGTTCTTGGACTTTCGAAGTTATTTTTATTAGTGCACTAAGGAAAATGTATTTCCTTGTGCAACCAAGGAAAATGCGATTGTTGATATGGCCCTTGAGGGATCCCCTTTAGGGACAAGGGCCATATCGACATGCCAAATTTTTCCAGTGGCATTCTGGATATTGTATAATGCATGTCAATATGGCCCTTGCCCCTAGAGGGGACCCCTCAAGGGCCATATCATCAATTGTATTTTCTAGAAGTTTGATTGTATTTTTCTAGGTGTATCTCCATGTAACACTGTGGTGGTTGTTGGAGCTATTTTAGCATTATTTTGGTCCTAAACCAAGGAAAATGTAGTCCTACTTTACTGGTATTTTAGTCCTTGTTGCAATAAATCCTAAATGAGGGCCAAAGTATTCAGAGCCACTACAATGACTGCAGGCCTGGTGGTGCCATCCAGATAATCATTCAAGTCAAAATTTGAGGCACTGTACGGTGTTTGGAGGCTCGGCGATGCCATCCACATAATCATTCAAGCCAAAATTCTAGCCATCGTGGTGACTGGAGGCTCGGTGGTGCCATCCAAATAATCAAATACAATTCATACACATCTAATAACAATTTACTAGTACGTTGCTCGTGCATTGTTGCACTTAGCAAACCCACTTCATTAGCATATTAAAACTACACAATCTTTTCATTTCAGGCAATGTTTGTAGATAACGGACTAAAATTTTAATGAGTCTCAGTCTCAATTGCATGCCCAAATGAATCCACAGTAAATGTCTTCTAGCTTTCATCTAGCACCCTCCATAATAGATTGAAATTTCATTGAGTCTCAGTTGTTGCAAGATTGCCAATGAACCCACACTATACATGTCTTCTGGCTTTCATTGGTAGCTTGTGTTTTGTATGATTTCTATTGATTTGTGATCTGATTTGTACAATTATAAGCTTTATCCCTCCCATTTTAGGTAAAGCCAATACATTAATGTATGTCTCAGTCGCACGATTAGGGAATCCATCAACGATGATCACCCCTTATTACACATTTGAAACTAAGTCTCCCAGAGCGTGAATTAAATTGGTGTGGAAAGTATGGAAACGTTGTGTTTAAAGAGAGTACATTTATAAAGAGAGTATGGAACAAAAGAGATTACATTTATAAAAAGAGTATGGAACAAAAGAGAATTACATTTATTAAAACTCAGCAATTGTTGAGAGCATTAGAGGCAAAAAATTACATCAAATTTTACACCTAGCCATGGCTGAGTAAAAAGAGTATGGAACAAAAGAGATTACACTTATGAAAACTTAGCAATTGTTGAGAGCCTTAGAGGCCAAAATATTTCATCAGATTACATCTGGCCATTGCTGATGAGTGGTTGAGCCTCGTTGAGCAAGAGAGCCCAGGTTGCTGCTTTTGAATTTTTTGGGGAGCCAATGGAGGAGATGATGGACATAATGAAGACAATGCAGGACTTTGAATATGCCTCCCCAACAAGACGAGAGAACTCTACTATGAAAATCATGAACACTTTGTCAACGTCTCCAGGGAATCCATAGAGCACAACCATATAGAGGCCAAAGGTGTACATGCCATCCAAGGTGGTGTCACGCAGTGAGGGAATGAAGAGGTTCCATAAGAGTAAGCATTTCAAGTCCTAATAAGTGCAACACAATGACCTTATACATGAATCCAGACAAGATTGGGATCTTGATGACTTGTAATTAACTACACTCTATTGATCATGTAAGCCCAATGGTGGGTAATCGGCCCATTGGTGTACTGAGCATGCTAGCTTGATGATTGGTAATTAATTGCACTCTATTGATCATGCAAGCCCGATGGTGGTAACTAGCCACTATGGTAGCTATAATAATTAAAGGACGTGAAGTCTCATTCTCAAGGGCGATCTCCAAGAGCGTGATGGTTAACTTGAATAATTGCATGGATGGAAAATCTAAATTGTCAGCTCAGTCCACTAGAGTTGCAATGCACCTGATGACATCTACCCTCAAACGAATTTTTGAGAAATATGGTAAGAAGGTGACTTTTATACAAAAGAAAGCTACCGATGCAGCAAAGGCAATGCTACATGAGAAAATGCTTAGGGAGGGTGTAGAGGCGAGGGCCTTGTAGGCACAAGAGCAAGCTGAGGCCATTGAAAAAATTATCGACATGGAAAGGCAAAGAAGATTGGGAAATGTATATGTTTTAGGATAGTACTTTGCAGCAATGCAGTAATGTGATTCATTTTAGTATAGCACTGGTTGGTTGCAGTTGTAGCACTATGATTTTTTACCACCACCATGTTGGTTGGTTGCACACTAGGATTAATTACCACCACCACGATGGTTGGCTGCACACTAGGATCAACTCCCACTAGCACAATGGTTTGCTTCTATTATTACAAGATGGATGGCATACAGTTTCATTTGTTTAGCGGGGGGGTGCCACCACCGCAGTGGTTGGTTGTACACTAGGATAAACTACAACCAGCACAGTGGTTTGCTTTTATCATTACAAGGTGAATGGCATACAAGTTCATTCGTTTAGGATTTGTGGTCACAATCCCCGTGGCTGAAATTTGACAATAGATAAAGAGAACTAGCCTAAAGACAATGGTTAAAGAGAATAGCCTAAAGGGGACTATTTTAGTATAGCACTTTGTAACAATACGATGCGGTTTAGGATAGCATGGCAGTAGTGCAAGATAAGTGGAATATTGTTACTTACAATGAGACTGTATTTTATTAGTACTACCTTAGTCATCCTCATCCACTACTCCAAGACACCCCATGTTGTGCTCATGCATGTCTAAATCCATTTTGAAGACACTCTTGTCCTTCTTTTTTTGTGCCATAGGTTGCATTTGGACTCTTCATAGCTCTTACTGGATGAGAGTACACAAAAGTTCGAGGACCCTTATGTAACACAATGTAATTGTGGCCTCTCTTGGATGTTTTTTTGTACCAAAAAGCTCCAACCACTACATCCCACTTCTCATAGATTGTTCCCCAATGATACTTAAATGCTTCCTCAACCTTGTGCTTAGGTTTCGTGCATTGCAACACAAAGTATGGGTCATGTTCCTCGTTCTCCCCAAAGGCAACGAGCACTGCAAAGTTATCCCCCTCTTTCAGATAGTTAGTGAGGTCATCAAAACTCTCCCCAAACTGTGGAGAGTCATTCTTTGCCTCTCCATTGTTTGTGACTCCATCTAAACATAAAGGGAAACTTGATCTTGCTTCTAGTTTTCTGCATGGGGATCTTCTTTTTTCATCCATTCCCAATGCAGTAGAAAAGCATGCTGCACAAATAAGGTGTCATGTTCCCTATCATTTGAAATGTAGAAATGGTATGTGCATTGCAATGACCTGGACTCCTATGAGCGAGCAAGCAGATTGGCATTAGTCATAGAGGAATCAAGCAAATGACTATACATGATATGCACAAGAATTATTATATGCTTGTTGTACCAGTGAACACTTTGTATCAGAGTCTTAAATTTCTTGAAATGATAATTTTATGAAAAATCTATGACAGAGACAATAGTGTCATGGGGAAAATTAGCAAGGCACCTCCTGAACTGCTTATCCTACCAGCTCGCCATGTAATTATGAAACACTTATTTTGGGATGGATTGAACAAAGTGACCTAGAGGCCCCCTTGGCTGAGTGCTCTTATATAATAGTAGCCATATCTTTATATCGGATCCTTCAAATTTGACATTTTCAAATCTCCTCCATTTTAGAGCAACTAGGCTATCTTCTCTCATTTCATTTAGATAGACATAGAATTGCATCTTCTTCAGCTTTAGACTACAATGCTTGCATGTGACACAAATGCATTCAATGTGGTGCCACTCAAGGTCTCCCTTTAAACAAACCATTGGCTTTGATAGAGACTTTATCTCCCATTAAACCCCTCAGCTTGAACCCTAAACCCCCCCTCATTTTGAACCCTAAACCCCCCCTTCAACCCCTCATTTTGAACCCTAAACCCCTAAACCCTAACCCCCCTAAACCCCTAAACCCTAGCCCCCATTAAACCCCTAAACCCTAACCCCGCTCTTAAACCCCTCATAACCACTTAAAATCCCAAACCCCTTAAATCCCACTGGGATGGTTCAGGTCCTACACGATCACAATTTCAACCATCGGGCGGGCTAGTTTAGGACAGTCACAATTTCAACCACTAGGCTGGTTTAGGACACAATCACAGTTTCAACCATTGGGTAGGTTTAGGACACAGTCACAATTTTAACCATCAAACTGGTTTAGGACAATCATAATTTTAACCATTGAGCTGGCTTAGAACAATCACAATTTCAACCACCGAGTTGGTTTAGGACATGATCACAATTTCAACCATTAGGCTAGTGACAATATAACATTATATTACTTTTCATTTCTAACTTTTACAATTAGAAAATAACAATATATTGCTTTTAGCACCAAACTGGTTTAGGACAATCATATTAAGTCCAAGCCATCCCGGTCTAGAAATTAAGTGGTATATGACCCAAACAATAGGAAATCAAATATAGATAATTTAAGTACTAACACAATAATTTCATCCACCTGCTTTCATTTCTAAATTTCACAAGTAGAACATAACAATATATTGCTTTTAGCACCGGGTTGTTTTAGGACAATCACATTAAGTCCAAGCCATCTCGGCCTAGAACTTGAGCGATATATGACCCAAACAGTAGGAAATTAAATTTAACTAATTTAAGTACTGTGCAATAATTTCAACCACCACCGGGTTGGTCAACAACTAATGTCTGTTCAACCACGCTAATTCAAAGCAATCACATAAGTGGTGTTTGAGCTAAACTAGCCACGGTTGCATGATATTCCAACCACCAGGCTGGTTTAAAAAAATAACAATATATTGATGTTCAATTGCGAAATATATTGCTGCTAATTTTTGTTCAACCACGCTAGTTCAGGACAATCACATAACTGGTGTTTAAGTTGAACCAACCAACTATTGCATGATGTTCCAACCATCAGGCTAGTTTGGGACAATCACATTAAGTCCCCAAGCGAGCCTGGTTTAAAAATAAAATAAGTAAACTATCCCAAAGCTCAATCACAAACAACTATTGGGCTAGTTTAGGACAATCACATTAAGTCTAATTTACAAATGAAACAAGTAAACTATCAAAAAGCTCAATCACAAACAACCACCGAGCTAGATTAGCCAACCACTAACTTGTGTTGTATCAAACATGTGTATGATGTGCTCATCACACAAACAACCACCGAGCTAGTTTAGGACAATCACATTAAGTCCAAGCTAGCTTGGTTTAGAAATGAAGCAAGTAAACTTTCCAAAATCTCAATCCACAAACAACCACCAGGCTAGATTAGCAACCAATGACCTAGATTGTATCAAGAATGTGTATGATATGCTCGTTAGATGTCTTGCATCCCGTCTGCTTTCTACAGATGTCCTTATTATTTGCAAAAACTCTCATATTTTTATGCCAAAAAGTCATCACTCTAGCAATGACTTTTGCACTTAGCCTGTCTCTCCTTTTCTTGCGTTTCGTTGAAGCCCACAGACTTCTCGGATCATGATGATCATGCATTGCTTCCACTCTATGTTCAGATGTTGGAGCCATGTTGGTCCTTTTGATTGACAACATCTTTGACATTGTGTGCCCAAGCCATTTCTCCTTTGTTTTAGGCCCACACCAACATAGCTAATGTCACCCTCTTTGCAGTTAGTTCATCTAAGTTGTGCACCCCTTTTATTTTCTGTAGGCCATTTCTCACAATCGTAGCGAGCATCACATCTTGGACATGCATCTCTCGAGGTGTTGGTAGGGTTGTACTCTATAAACTGGTGTAGGCTAAAGCTTGTGAAGAATCAAAACTTGTATTCAGTTGAATGGCCTAATGTTGTTGCCTCAAATGCTCCCACCAATCATGACACCACATCTTGTGTTCTTCACTCCGATGCCAATGATCGAATACAAGCATCTGCCAACTACTTCCTGTTGTTGCTCTGCAAGGATTCTTCTCTCTTCTCATTTTTCTCCCTTTGCAAAAATTAGTGATACTTTCTTCAAAATGTGCACATGATGTGATGTAGAGTAGAAAAAATAGAGCGATTTTCCTTTTTGGAGTGCCCTCAAATTCTTCCTAGATCAAGAGATACAGCTTGATCTAGGTGGAGGGGCAAAAGGAGAGCAAATGTGCTCAATGATGATGTGGCCACTGTGTTCACATGCAAGGGTGTGCCTGCCAAGGGGTGTGACTTTGGGGCATTGTGTGATGAGGTGACACAAGGATTCACATGCAGTGCCTAACAAGGGGTAACTATGACTGTCAAGGGACTACCATGTGGCAGTCTTAATGTGGTAGGTGACTAGTCCTACTAAGGTGGCAGAGATAAGGTGATGTGGTAGATAAGTTGACCAAACCTTACTGTGGTGACCCAACCAGTGGTGGTTAACTTAACGCAGGGTTAACTTCACCCTTGGGTTAAAGTTGACCAACAATGAGTTGTGACCCTAGGCAAGGTTGGTGATGTGGCTAGGGAGACATGTTAGTTGGGGGTTTGCCTATGTGACAGATGAGGATGAGCCTTGGAAGTGCCACGTGTTAGATTTTGAACCAAGTGTCTAGAGCTTAAGGCACTAGCTGCAAGACAATGCAATCACGAAAAGAAAAATAGAAAAAGAGAGGAAGTACTTTCTTACTTGGAAAAATCCCACTCGAAAGAGGTGTTTCGTGTAGTGGCCCTATAAAAGAGAGGAAACGTACCATTTTTTAGATAACTAATTAGTGAAAGGAGGAGTTTGGAGAAGTGACTTCCAAAGGGATTGGATTGAGGGGACAAATACAAGCCTACAAACAAGGAGAAAGCACAAAAGGAAAGGAAAGTGAAAGTAGAGAAATACCAAAAAAAGAAGAGGTGAGCCTTCTTTCCTTCTCCTTTCTTTCACCAGATCTCATTTTTGGTCATTCAACTCTGAAAATCAAGTATAAAAATTAGCACATGGGTGAAAGCATGCTATGGAGTAAGTATGGGGAAACAACGACAAAGAGAGCCAGTGTGGCTTTCATATAGGTCGGTTGAAGAAATCATTGTTGAACAATTTTATGAAGATTTACTATAGGATTACAATTCGAAAATAGTCACGAACAATGAAGTTGGTACAATGTTGGCATGGGCATTCGCTGCATCTACTCATGGAGTACATGTGGATTGGGATGACTTTGCCCAACATAGAGACATGAATCTATACTCGGCTAGCTTGGATAGCACGTGTATCAAGTACAAATGTGATGTAGGCACGTCTACAGCAAAATGCGAGCTTGTAAGTTTATAGGATCAAGGGAAGCTCAACGTGGAGTAAGAAGGTGTACTACATGAGTGGAAGGGTACAGTGTCAAAGGAGAATGCAAGATTGCATGCAAATTTTGAGGCTACTATTGCAATTGAGGGCGAAGCCCTACACTTAGCTAGGTGCATAGTAAAGTAGACAATTCATTACATGGTAGTGTACTACAAGATGAGTTCTGAAGGGTGTAGCAAAACTTGAGGTAGAACTGAATGTAGCAAAAGTAATATTTGAATCAGCAAAAAGGCAATGAATCAGTGTTGGAAAGCACTACCAAGCAAGCTCAAGTTTTTTTAGCAACATGCAGCATCTGATTGTTGAGAAGCTCCCAAGTTAGGCTCCCAGAGTTCTAAATCTAGCACCAACTCAGTGTCCCACAGGCTCTGCAGCAGTGACTATGAACATGAATATTGAATGGTGAGATTCTTAACTTCCATGTACAAATCGATGTTTTAGTTTTTAGAGTTGGGTCCTATGGGGTGAGAGTTATTTGTGTATGGGATATTATGGGGTTTTTAGAAAATAGGAAGAGTGAGTCATATAAAGAGGTGGGCTCATGTCCATGTGTTCCAATAATATAAGAGAGGCCACATGCCAAGCATGTGGAAAGCATGTGGAGGAGTGTGGAGTTAAGAGGAATCCTTCTAGAATTCCCATGTGGAATAAGGAGCATGTGGACATATGGAAAAGAGAGGGTCCCTATGGGCTCCATGTGGGGAGACTCTTGACTTTCTCAATATTTTAAGAGTCTTGAGCATCTTTTGATGGGAAACATGGCAAGAGTAGCCAAAAAGGACATGGATGGTGACATATGGGCTTATGTGATTGATGGGGAAAAGAATCTATAGGTAGCAATTATAAATGGGTGAAGGAGGGTGACAAAATCTCTATAAAAGGAGCCCTCCTCTCCCTTGTTCATCATCTCTCCACCATTAGGCCTCATGTCATTGTAGCTCTAGTCTCCTCAAGCCTCATCCATGAGCCTTCTCTCCCTCTTGTAGATATTCTCTTATGTAGACTCTTGAGTCCATCTCTCTCTAGTTCATTCTATCTCTATGAGTAGTCTTGGAGCTTCTTCTCCCTCTTGTACATATGAAACCTCTTATTCTCCTTTGTGTTTATAGTATTTTGAGTTGCATTGGAGTGGAGCCTCACTCTATTGACAATGAAGATCACTTCGTATTCCCTCTCTTGAGTCTCTCTTCCCTTTTCTTTCTTTCAAAGCCTTAAAAGTTCTTTCTATTCGGTCACTCATTGCACACACATGGTCCATCCATTTCTTAAGCCACCAATGGAGTTACTTACTCTATTCTAGGCAAAATCTATGAGTGGTGTATCGTTGATGAAGATGGACTCTTGAGGGAGCACCCTACTCAGGTGAAATTAGCATGGGTGGAGGGCAGTTTTCATGATAGTTTGGCCCCCTGTTAGTGTTTTGCTTATAACTTTTCGCTCGTTAGTTTGATTTTGATAAAACTTATATTAGCACAAAGCTCTCTTCAAGGCACAATGTATTTTTGTATGTGATGGGTATCCCGGGTACTTTCATTCGAGAGGAAGATCAAAAGAAAACATCATTTGTCACACATTGGGGAGTTTTTCTTACAGAGTGATGCCTTTTGGGTTGACCAATGCACTAGCTACATTTCAAAGGTTCATGAGTCAAGTGCCTAAGCCTTGGGAAAGTTCATAATGGTGTTTTTGGATTATTTTTGCATTTATTCTTGGCGCATGGATCACATGGAGAAGTTAAAGATGGCCTTAGCTAGGGTTGATGAAGCAAAAGGGTGTCTAAATCCTAGCAAGTGTCATTTGGCTCAAACAAAAGTAGTCTTCTTGGGGCATATTGTGTCTAAAGAAGTCTTGCAAATGGATCTTGACAAGGTTCAAGGAATCATGGCATTGCCAAGTCCTGAGAGTGTCACTGGTGTTCATAGAATTCTAAGAGAAAGCAAGTATTATCAACACTTTTGTGATGATTTCATAGAGATAGTGCATAGCATGAACTTATTGACAAGAAAAGGAGTTTCTTTCCAATGGGGTGTGGAGCAACAAGAGTATTTTCAGCAACTTAAGGAGGCCATGAGTAAGGGTCCAATATTGAAGCCCCCTAATTGGTCTCAAGACTTTTATGTAAATCCAAGTGTATCTTTACATTCAGTTGGTGCTGTATTGCTACAAAAACGAGAGGCAGGTAGAATGCAACCCATCTATTATGCCAGCCGATAGCTTACAGAGGTGGAAACAAAGTATGAAGAAATGAAGCAACAAGCCCTCTCTTTGGTGTTTTCAATCAGAAAGTTTTGCTCCTATTTATTACCATGGCCATTTTTCTTCCTTACCTTTCAGTCTGTATTAGCATATCTAGTTTGCAAGCCTAATCCTGGGAGGAGATTTGCAAAATGGTTGTATAAGCTTCAAGAGTTCTCTTTCTCTTTTGTCACTGAAAATACCACTAGGTCCAATATGGCAGATTTGCTCACAGAATGGCAGGATCTAAGAGAAGAAAATAAATATAAGGAGAACATTAATGATGAAAGGGAGACACCACCAATAGCTTTTGTCTTGTATTTTGATGGGACTTTTAGTCCTTCACGCCAACAAGGAGCCGGGGGGATAGGCTTGATGAATTCTAAAGGTCAAGAGGTGTGGGCAAGAGGACAAGAGCTTCCAAGTATCACAACTAACAATGTAGCTGAGTATAATGCTTTGATTCAAAGTCAAGTTAAAGAATTGGAAGTAAGAGGAGATTCTCAGCTTATTATAAAGCAAATGCAAGGGCATTACAAGACAAGAAGTTCTCATTTGAAGGAGCTTAATCAAAAGGCTATGGCACTATGTAGTTAATTTGATTTTTGCAAGTTTGTTCATATAAAAAGAAAAGGAAATCAAAGGGCAGATGAGTTGGCTACTCAAGCCATTGTAGTACAAGACCGAGGGGTGGTTTCTTTGTAGACACTGGATGGCCAAAACTGCAAGATGTTCAACAATATGTGAAAGAAGGCATGTTTCCTCAAGAGTTAATGTTTGGGATATCTCAAGGTGTATGCCCTTGGCACACCTTGGATTTTATGTGTGTGCACTAGAGGCACAATTAGGTGCCCATAAGCATTGTTAGGTGGTGGTAGATGCCACATAGGCTGATTGAGAGATTCTAGGAGTTGATTGAAGAGATGATTGTGGAGCTTGGTGGCTCATGAAAGGAAAAACAGGCATATTGGAGAGGTATCTTGTGCCATGCTCAATGAAAAAGACCTGCCATATTATTATTGGGTTGAAGCAGTTGCTACAACAGTCTACATAATGAATAGGATTCCCATTACAGCAATCCATAGCATGATGCTAGATGAGAGGTATACTGGTAGGAAACCAGATATTTCTCATTTGAAAGTTTTTGGTTGCATTGCCTATGTTCATGTGCGAGATGAGTTGAGATTCAAGTTGGATCCAAAAGCTGAGAAGTGCATCTTTATTGGTTATTCTCTGCAGTAGAAAGGTTATAGATGCTATAACCCTTCTACTCATAAGTTTACACTGAGCAGAGATGTTGTCTTTGATGAGATGAGCAACTGGTATAAACCAGTAAATGTGATTGATGATGTAGATGCACAAAATGGTAATGCTGCATAGAATTCATAGCAGCAATCACAAAATATTAGTGGACCCGTAGTGTCCTCTAGCAGTGGTTCACATACTTCACCATGGACAGGCAAATTGAGATCAGGAGGATCTCCTCAAAGCAATGCAGATAGTGGTATGCAAGTATCATGAAAAGGAAAAGAGAAAGTAGATCAGCCCATGGTTGATGTGAATGCAGGTCACTCTTATGTGGATGGTAAATCCAGTGGCTCAGAACATAGCCTTGATGATGAGTTGGGTATTCCTTCTGTTGTTACAACTGGAGTAAGGAAGACAAGGGATGTTTTGAGAGCACCTAGTAGTGAGCCTATTTTGATAGGTCTACCAGAGCTAGGTATCCTGGGGATAGGTTGAAATATGATGGATTTACAGCCATTCACTATGCCTATATGGTCAAAGTGATATATAAACTAGAACCCACTTCTTTTGAGCGAGCCATGGGAAAAGAAAAATGGGAGAAAGCCATGGATGAAGAAATGGATGCTTTAGAAGCAAATGCTACATGGGAATTGGTGCCTTTGCCTAAAGACGATAATGCAATTGGCTGCAAGTGGGTTTATAAGGTGAAGCACAATGCAGATGGTTCTATGAACAGATAGAAGGCAAGATTAGTTGTCAAGGGGTATGCATAGACATATGGCGTTGATTATGAAGAAACATTCAGTCCGGTTGCAAGCATGGCAATCGTAAGAGCAGTCATTGGTATGGCTGCATCAAAGGGATGGTCTTTACATCAGATGGATGTAAAGAATGCTTTCTTGCATGGTGATTTGCAAGAAGAGGTCTATATGGAGTAGCCACCAGGTTATGTTCATGCTATTCATCTTGAGTTTGTTTATAGGTTGAAGAAAGCCTTGTATGGCTTGAAGCAAGCACCCAGAGCATGGTCTAACAAGACAGGACATTATCTTGTCACTATTGGCTTTTAGATTTCCAAGGCAGATTTCTTAATTTATGTGAGAAAAACAAAGAAAGGCATTATGTTGCTTGTCATTTATGTTGATGATTTGATCATCACAGGTGATAGTGATGAAGATATCCTTCATGTGAAAATGCTATTGAAGCAGAAGTTTGAGATGAAGGATTTGGGAGAGCTGCATTACTTCTTGGGCATTGAGGTGATTAGATCCACAAGTGGGATATGGATCTTGTAGAGCCAGTATGGATTGGACATGCTGTCCAAATATGGGATGACAAGCTGTAAGCCTATTTCAGTTTCTTTGGAGTAGAATGTAAAGTTGAGTGCAGATGCAAGTGAGCTTCTGGAAGACCCTACTATGTACAAACGCATAGTAGGAAGTTTGATTTATATGACTATTACCAAGCCAGATTTGAGCTATGTTGTTGGGTTGGTAAGTGAGTTCATGCAGGCTCCAAGGAAACCGCATTTGGATGCGACTAGATGCATACTGAGGTATGTGAAGTCCACATTGTAGTATGGACTATTTTATGAGAGTGGGGTTCAGATACAATTGCATGGATGCACTGATGCTCATTGGGCTAGTAGTATTTCTAATAGACGATCTACAAGTGGATATATGTTCTCTTTTAGGAGTGCTGCAATCACTTGGAGCAGCAAGAAATAGCCTACAGTTGCCTTGTCGAGCACAGAGGCTAAGTGCAGGGGTGCAGGAATGGCTACATGTGAGGTAGCTTGGTTGCATAAGCTACTTTATGATATGCATCAGTCTACAGATGGGCCAGTTGTCATTTATTATGACAACATGAGCAATATACACTTGGCAAATAACCCAGTCTATCATGCTAGAACAAAGCACATTGAGGTGCATTATCACTATGTGCGGGAGAAGGTTCTAGTAGGTTTTATTGATCTAGTTTATGTTAGCACTGAGGATCAGGTAGCGGACATATTCACAAAGGCATTGGGTGCAGAGAAGCTGTGCAAATTTAGATACTTGCTTGGTGTGCAGGAATTGGGATTGAGCTCGAGGGGGAGTGTTGAGATATCAAGCTCCACTCGTGATATGCCAGGGTGACCATTGTGCATTTATGTCACCGACTTATTAGCTACACATGCAGTTCGTACACCGCCCATGAATAATAGCTGGATGACAACTATCTTTATGTACTCTAGTTAGTGGCTCAGTTAGTATGCCACCTTAGATAGCTGAGTTTGGTTTGAGACCCACATATAGGCTTCACCTATTATTTTGTACTTAGAGTTCTTTTGGCTTTCACAACTAAGAGGAAAACTGTTTTCAGCCTCCACCTTTGTGTGTATTCCCCCATTGTGTATGTGAGAAAGCTGCAAGTGAGACTCATTCCTTCTCTCTCACTCTCTTCACGTCTATAACCCTCTCTCTCTCTCTCTCTCTCTCTCTCTCTCTCTCTCCTATAACAGAAGATAACCCACCGACCACTCTTTTTTTTTTTTTCCAAATTACCAAAAAATTTAGAAAAATAATTTCATGGAAATTTTATCTAGTGTATTCCCCATGATGATTCTAGAGATTGGCACCAGTGCCATGCTCTGAAAACCCAATGGGGATTGTCTCATTGCCAATATACGTTGATATTATGGAGCATGGTAGTGGTGCCAATCTCCACATGGGTTTTTGGAGCATGGCACTGGTGCCAATCTCTAGATTATCTCTTATTGCATGAGAGGTTTCCATGGAAATCATTATAAAAATTTAGAAAAATAATTTTATGTATATTATGTCTAGATCCGTTCCCCAGAAGGTTTTCGGAGATTCATGTGGATTTATGGAGAATGGCACCAGTGCCATTCTTCACAACCCCATATGGAGAATGGCACCACTGCCATTCTCCATGTGGGTCTAGCAAATCTGATCCTAACCTGACAATTGCATCGCTCTCAATTTGTTTTCCAAATTACCTAGCCTATTCTCTGTGAGGATTCTGGATATTGGCACTAGTGCCATTCTCCACAATCCCATATGGAGATTCTCACCATTGCTAATCTACTTGTGAGATTGTGGAGCATGGTAGTAATGCCAATCTCCACATGGGTTTTTTGAGCATGGTACTAGTACCAATCTCCACAATGTCTCTTTTTGCATGGGAGGTTTCCATGAAAATCATTAGAAAATTTAGAAAAAATAATTTCATGTAAATTTTTTCTAGATCCATTTCCCACAAGGTTTTTGGAGATTCCATGTTGATTTATGGAGAATGGTACGAGTGCCATTCTTCACAACCCCACATGGAGAATGGCACTGGTGCCAATCTCCATGTGGGTCTAGCTAATTTTAAATTTCCCTATGCAGAATGGCTTTGGTGCCACTCTCCAATGTTAGTTTTGTAAGAAAACAATACAAGGTCTGTGCTCAACAGATAACAGGATCTCATATGCAAGAGAGAAAAGCGGATCGTATGGAGAATCAAAATTTTTGATTACTGTAAAACTGATACAATAGAAGGCACTGCCTCCCAACCGTTGCCTCCCAACCGTGCGCTCCTGTGTGAGGAGCTTTGATGGCATGCTAAAAACAGTAGAGGACGGAGGCTGGATGCTAACAGATTGAAGAGGATTGACAAGACAAATATGAAGAGCTGGCAGAAGGCATTGTGGAAGCCGTTCTCCACAACAGCAAAAGAATAGATCCACCGAAGCGGCAGAGGCATTCACTTTGTTTGTGGTTGGAATTGTGTGCCCATTCTTTCAGTCTGACATTACCTCCTCGTCCTCCTTGGTGGAAAGAGGCAGATAAGCTTTTGGGGAAGTATTTTAGTAAGCACACACCTTTTTTGGGGTTACCAGATCCCCCTTCCTATGAGCCAATGGTGATTCAAAGAGGATTCAAAGACCTGCAATAGCACAGGAATGATGGCAGCAGCAATTACCGCCAGGTGCATGGATAGATGAAGTATTACCCACAGAGTAGTGGCCTGAATAGCAGGTAGTGGATAGGTCCAATTCTCATCCATTGCAATGGCTGATGGATCTAGAGTAGGATCAAAGATTGAAGATGTTAATGCAGAAGCGATTGTTAGAGACGACTGCGGATGCTGGTTCGAGTGGAGCGACAATGCAGGTTGCCGACAAAGTTGCCTGAGAGTAGTGATGCGGGACTGAGCAAGAGAGGTGGCATTGTTGCACCTGTTCAATACATTTCTAGTTTGGATGAAGAGTAGAACTATGGTGATGGATGTGGAAGGGCCTCGCAGAATAAAGTGTCATTGTGTAGCAAAGCGCTACGTCACTATAGTGGTTGCTTTTGGATAGGCAACATCGAAGATGTTCGAAATGCGGGGATGGTTTTAGACAGAGAGGAGAAATTAAAAAAGGACGTTCAGACAGGCATTACAACTACAGAGAGTGGATGTTTTTTTAATTGTTTTTCGGCATGAGATGCTTGGTAATTCTTGTGTATTAAGTAAAGTGAGAGATTTAACTTACCACACTTGGTTCTTTGCTGCCAAGGCTATGCCTAAAATGATTTTTGCACATACACTTTGCATTGTGTAAGGCATCTGACTTCAGTCCGGGGATGTGCATGTGTGGTTCATACAGTCCACTGTGAGTGCCATGTGTTATTGCATAACCATGCAGGTTAGCACAGCAGTGACCTAGAGGGGTGTGTGAGGGTAGGTTAGCCACAAGGGTTGACGGTTTAGATCTCCGAGTGGTTGTAGTCTTCAATGATTGTTTCTCTAACCGTCAGATGGTTTTGTATGCATGCTATTACTAGCATTCTGAGATCATTGTGTACACAGATGTTGTGCAAGCTATTGCTCTGGAATACAATGTTCTTCAGCATTCTATCTCTTGCATATCTGTATTCGATTCTTGTGGATGTTACATGTAATTTTTTTCTATTGCTTCCCATAGCATCTGTGCGCATTTATGACGCTACAGACATTCAAAGTTTTTACTAAAAACTGCCAATATAGGCTAGATTTCTTATCTTGTGGAGCTTAAATGAATGAATTTAATATGTGATAGTAATTAAGTAAACATGGCAAATAAAGGAAGCTCACTATGTGCCCCATTTAATTTATTATTATTTGAATAATACTATGAAGCAAAACCCCCTTTAGGGTAAGGTTCTCATCCATGGCTTTCTTAATACCACTCGCTTGTGAGAAAAACTATGCTCCACTCCTCGACTAGATTTGAGCATGCTAGTAGCTATAGTAGCTACATTTGATGTTCCTCAAACCAACTTAACATAAGGATCACAATAAGACAAAGCACCCATAGACGCGCGCACAGACGCGTTTCATGAACTAAATAAAAAACTTACGGGCGCGTCTATTTGCGCATCTATTTTCATGTCTGGAGACCTGCGTCTAATTGTGCGTCTGTATATCAGACTCACGCGTGTATAGACGTACAGTTAGATGCATAAATAGACGCGCTTATAAACGCGTTTATAGACGCACATATAGACGCAAGTCGAACAGACAGACGCGAATATAAACGCGTTTTTAAACGCACGGATAGACGCGCTTTTTAAAAAAAAAAAAAATTACAGAATACTGTGTATGTTGTGTATGCTATATAGTTACAAGAATCCCATATCCACATTGTGTAATTCAATTCTTACAGCCAACCGCATTTTAATTACAATTCCAAATAAAATATTACAACTCCAAAACGCAATAAAATTGAAAGCTCAAAAAGTGCTTGTATATACATATAGCACGAAGCTAAGCCACGTCATGTGGCTTCAAGTACAAAAAATAAGGAAGCTAAGCCACGTCATGTGGCTTCAAGTACAAAAAATAAGAGGAGTCTATATACAAGAGGCACGAAGCCAAGCCAGTGGCTTTAAGTACAAAAAAGAGTAGCTAGCACTACTTCTACGACTAATCCTCACTGCCTTCCACGCTCCCTTCTACGCTCCCTTCTGTGCTCCCTTCTGCGCCTCCTTCCTCGTCTTCCTCGTCATCTTGTGCATGGGCCTGTAAACAAGGGACAACATATATCAATGTATGAAAAATCAAATCTTTACTTATAATTTTGGCATTATTTAATTACTTTCAAATACCTGGGGGGACGTTCCAGTAGCTCGGGTATACTGCTCCTCAGTAATCAACCCGTCATCATAGAAGTGCCTCGATGTATCTCCTCTGCGATGGTGGTAGTGGTAGGTTGTCTCCACTGGAGTAGGGTATCTGCCCACGATCTCAAGTTGCATGACCGCGACGCACTTTGTGGAGGGATTAGTACAAAGAAACAACCAACCTCCTAATAAACTACATAAGCAATATAATTTGAGATCGATACTTACAAATTGGGCCTCCCATGATTCAACACCTCCTGCTCCAAAATGCGCGCTTCCATATTCCTCCATCTGGATCCTCTGTGCCTCCACGTGCTGCAGACTGGGGTCCTCCCTCGCTGACTTCATTGCCTTCTTCCACTCACGCTTGTGAGCGGTGTGGGGCAGGCCCCTTGGTGGTTGACCTGCCTCAAGCCTAGCAAGCTCCGCTAGTGCCTGCCTCTTAAGTGAAGATCTTTTATTGCTAAGTATCGTAACAATCTTTGACTTCCCCCATTTATCTGTGAACTGGCGATTGGGGGGGTTAGGATACCTAGAGCGAACAGTAGCGAGGGTCTCATCAGCCAACCTCTTTGGGTGGTCTTTGTAGTGGATAAAGCAATCTCTGTAATTGTTAGCAATTACAGAGCGCATGAAGGCCATGATGTCCTTCCCCTGCGCATCTATCAAGATGCCTCCTGTCTGAGTGATGTCATAATAAATCGTACCATCACCCAGAGGCACGTCTAAATCATCTGAATCATCATGCTCCTCACCGCCACATGGTCCAAAGCATTGTGCCATGCATCCCCCACCGCTCTCCCTGCTACTACGCCTGCTACCTTGTCGTGTCGAGCTCGTATGCTGGCCACTCGTAGTTGGGGACTGCACGGGACTATGCTGACCACTCGTAGCTAGAGAACCGAGTCTCAACGGCACAGGAGTACGTCGATGGCTCGCCAAGACAGAAGGACCTCCTGACGGCATGGGGAAAGGGGCATAAGACGGGATGGCAGAAGGGACATAAGACGGCATGGGGGAAGGGGCATAAGACGGTACGGGGGAAGGGGCATAAGAAGGGGCATAAGACGGCTGTGCTGACTCTCTGGGGTGATCTCAGGCGGTGTGGGGTGGCTTGGAGTCTGTAGTGCCGACTCCTTAGGAGTGTTTAGAGTACCCGTCATATACCTGTATAACTCCGCAGGACTAGGAGGGTGCCCTAAAAGGTTATATAAGTCCTTCCAAATAGATTCCCAGGGATTAGGTGAGCTAGAAGTGCTTCCTGGCCACATGTTGAACTGGAAAAAAGGAAAACAATCTATTACTGATGAGCTGAGAAGAAAGGGGAAGAAAAGAGAGGCTTACTGTCAGAGCGCGTCTAATATAGACGCATCTAACAGAGCATCTAACTACTCGTCTAAGAGAGCATCTAACAGAGCGTCTAACAGAGCGTCTAATAGAGCGTCTATAGATGCGTCTGTGTGTGTCTACAACAAGCCAGACGCGCGGTTAGATGCGCCTGTAGATGCGCTTTTAGACGCACCCTGAGATGCGCCTATAGACGCACTCCGACAGACGAGATTTCTAAAAAGTAGAAAAGGACATTGCGCCCGACACAAAAACGTGACACTGATACCCAGATCATGCGCTTCTTGGATACGAGAAAGTACAAAACTGGAGAGAGCAAACTTCCAAACAAGATCAACTGCAAAAAGACTTACTTGGATAAAGGTATGGAAGGTTCTTCTTTCTTTTTCGAACTTGCTTCTTCTCCTTGTTCATCCTCCTCTCCTTTAAGTTTAGAAGTAAGTGTAGGTACGGTCCCTTTCTCTTGAGTGAAAGCTTGGAAGTAAGTATGGGAGGCTCTCTCTTAAGCTTCGAAACTATGGATCTACTAATAAAGAAGGAATCAAGCCGTGCAAAGTTTAAGTAATGTGAAGAAAAGCAAAGCGAGCGGCGCGCCGAAAAGCAGGTTTAAAAGCCACGTCTATAGTCGCGTCTAATAGCACGTCTATAGGCGCGTCTAAATACACAGAGTAGACGCGCCATTAGACACGATGTTAGACGTGACTATAGATGCGGCGATAGACGCAACACAGAGTTTAAATTAAACATTTGAAGAAGAGCAAATTTGGTGGGTTGTTTGTTTGTAGGATGTCTCCATCTTCAACAAGTAGCTCCAGTGAGGATGAATCCCTCCGTATCCACCATCGCGAAATGTGGTTGGAGCAAAAAATAAAATGTCTGTGTGATCGATGTCGAGGAAACATGTATCGTGCACGCAGGATTACACTCAATCATATCTCAAAGTATGGAGAATGGGATGTGATCGTAAACAGGGTAAGGGTTTGTAAGTTAAGGTTGATTGAGATACCTATGGGTGTTCATATGTTTGAGTTATGATCCCGTTTTAATTTGATACAGGATGCAGTGCCACACCCGCACATGTTACCCTATGCCCGTCGTGAGGAGGCGAAGCATCGGCGATATGAGGTGGGATCTTCAGGAGGGACCGTTACGGATGTATGGAGTGATGGTGATAGTAGCCCTCCGCCATTACCTCATGAAGCCGTGGAGGAGGAAGTGTTTGATGATATGGTGCAGGATTTATGTCCATCAAGGGAGGGATAATAGCATGGAGCAGGATGATCTTTTTACCGCAGCATCGACTCCACTGTTTGAGGGGTGCACATTCTCTGTTCTACGTGCCTCCCTTGAGTTACTAAACTTGCAAACCATCTATGGATGGAGAAATGCAAGTTTGAATGCATTACTCAAGTAAGCTTTAAAGTTGATTTTGCAAACATGGTGAATTATGCTAGTGGGTCAATTACTCGAATGCTTTTCCTCATTTATGGTCTTCACGTGCATGCTATTGTGTAAAATGCTTCCAAGGGAGAATAAACTACCGACCTCAAGAGATATGGCAAGGCAACATGTGACCTCTCTTGGAGGATTAGATTACAAGCGCATCCATGCATGTGTCAACGATTGCGTTTTGTTTCGTGGACTACATAAGGATGCAAGAGAGTGTCCTACTTGTGGAGAGGCAAGATATAGAGCAGATCTCAAAACCTTGGATGTGCCTCGTAAGGTATTGCGACATTTTTCCATAATCCCTCGCATCCAACATATGTTCAAGTGCAAATCTATTGCAGAGCTCATGTCATGGCATTCCTCCCATCGATCAACCGATGGCAAGTGGAGAACTCCAGCGGACTCTCCTGCGTGGAAGCATATTGAAGACACATGGCCAAGCTTCAAGGAAGAACCTAGGAGCTTGAGACTTGGATTGGGTATGGACGGTGTGAACCCATTTGGTCTCAAAAGCACGTCTTACAGTGTATGGCTAGTAGTATTGGTGAATTACAATCTTCCACCCTCTATGGCTATTAAGAAAGGACATGTCATGCTGTCCCTTCTAATTCTAGGGAAACGTAAAGTCAAAAACCCTGATGTTTATTTGGAGCCTTTGATTGATGAGCTAGAGATACTTTGGAGAGGTATCGAGGTGCATGATGTGAGCAGGCCTCCCTCATCACGAGACTTCAACTACAAAGCAGTCTTGATGTGGACGATGCATGACTTCCCAGGCTATGGCGAGTGTTCAGGTAAGCATTGCATTTTTTAATTATGAATAGGCAAAGGATGTGGCACCCTAAACCCACCTTCCACTCTTAATTGCATCTATTGTTTAGGTCTCACTACATCGGGTTACCATGCATGTCCTGTTTGTGGTCCTTCCTAGTTGCCTCACGGGCAGATGCATTGAATAAGGTCATCTATGAGAATCACCATCGATTTCTCCCACCTGATCATCCTAGATATGTTGCCCCTTGGAATGAAGTCCTCCCACAATCACTCACTGTGGGAGATTGGATGAGAATTTGGGACAGTTCCACGACGACTCCACCACTTGGCATGAGCCGGTAAGGGTTTGTAACTATTGGCTGGAAGTAAAGATTGGCTATATTGGTTGAAAGTAAAGATTGCACGCTAACACTTTATTTTGTTTAGATACGAGTTCCATCTTTTATCGTTTACCATATTGGTCCCACCTCAAGATCAATCACCTGCTTGATCCCATGCATATCTTCAAGAATGTGGCATCTACCATTTGGGAGCATTTGAATGGGACACGAGATTCGGCAGGCATAAGGGAGGATCTACGTACCACAGGGAGGATGCATGAAGCTTGGCCTCAAGAGAGACCAAATGGGCATGTTTTTTTACCTCGTACACCGTGGATGTTATCAAAGCTAGAGATGGCGACGATGAAGCGTGCTATTACTACAATTTGTACTCCCACTGGATGCATGAGGTGTTTGAAGGGAGCCTTTACAAAGAGCAAGAAAAGAGGTGTAGAGCAATTATATGGCTTGAAATCTCATGATTGGCACAAGGTGCTCCAAGTAAGTATTTTATATGCATAATATCTTTTTCCTTTCAAATTTGTGAGTGAATAGCTATAAGCAACTAATCAAGCACCTCCTCGCGGGTTCAGTTCATACTACCTACTAGCATTTCAGGTAGTGCATCGAAGGACGTGAAAGATTGTATTTACAAGATGGGTGAGCTTGTGAGGTATGTGAGCTCAAAGGAAATAGATCCCACCATGCTTGAGAATGCTCGAGTTATGTCAATGGAGGCGGTTTGTTTAGTGGAGGAGACATTTCCACGTTCTATTCTCATAAGCCAACTACATCTCATAGTGCATTTGGTGGATGAGATTGCTATATGCGGTACTATACATGCACGATGGTTGTTCTTCCTCGAGCGCTTCATGAAGACCTTGAAGGGCTTCGTGAGACAAAATGCAAGACCCGAAGGTAGCATGGCCGAGGGTTGGTTGGTACAAGAGTCACTTGTATATATTTCTGAGTTTCTTGTTGATGTGGATAGCTCTCTCCCACGACTATGGAGATATGATGAAGACCTAAGGATGACCTCTATTGTGCCTCAAGGAAAAGGACGCAACAAAGTAATAGACATGGAGTTGCATAATAGTATCAACCTCTTTTGCGTGCTTAATAGTGATGTGATGAAAAGATGGGTGACAAGATACGAGGATGCAAAGGCAAGAAGACAAGAAGAAAGGGCCCTCTTTCGTACACACCACGGATCTCGTGTGCCATACCCTCAGCATCTAAGACCACTTCCAAAGGATATTCATGTGGATTGGCTACTTGATGAAATGGAGAAAGCAGAGAAAGACGAGGGGATACATATCACAATGGAAGAATGGGAGTATGCTAGGGGATGCATGAGCAAGGTCGGTATATAGAATGTTATGCATAAGTTAGGAGCTTTTTATAATTTAGATTGCTTATTTAATTGATTTTTTCTTGGTGTAGTGCACTATGTTCAATGCTATATGGTGTGAGGGCAAGCATTTTCGAACACAACGGACTGATGATAAGAGAAACACACAAGATTGCGGCGTCATTGCTAGCTTTGAGGGAGCCAATGGAGCCATGGATGATTATTGTGGCATAATCCAAGATATCATTCCTAATGCAACAATCAAACACCATGCAAGTGGCTTTGTAACTACTGACTCCACAAAGTTTTGGCAAAGTAGGAAGGACACACTAGTACTACCGCAACAATGTGAACAGGTACAGGTACTGTGCACACATATAAAAATACTCGCTTTTAAATATTTGATGCAAGAAAAGTAACATGATTGTATTTGTGTTTGAATTAGGTTGTCTATCAACCAATGGTGGATAATAATAGATGGTGGCATGTCATACCTATTATGCCACGTTCCAAAGTGATGTATAGTACATTTACTAATATGGAGCACATGGAGGATGATCATGGCCATGGACGTGATGATGACCATGATACAAGATAGGAGGATGAACATGAGATAGGAGATATAGATATTGAGGCCATTACCCGTGAGGACGAGCCTACCATTGGAGATGCTGATTTCGATGAGCACATGAGTGGCACAAGTAGTAGTGGGTTGAATGTATTTGTAGATCTAAACACTTGTTTGGATTTTGAAGTAGATAGTTTGGCAAGGGTTGATCTCATTGAGGATGAGATTGAAACGTAGCCCCATAATTGATATTGGCAAAACTATTTTATATATTGTCTCATTCTCCTCATCTCACTTAATTCTTGTATATGTGGGCTTGCAAAAAATTATGTGCTTTGGTAATCATGGGCAATGTTTGGAAAGCAATGATGTACACCAAAATCTCACTTTCTGTATTCTCTGGTTTGCGTCTATTTACGCGTCTAAATGCGCATCTGATCCTCAGTGTAAACGTGCAAATAAACGTGCAAATACACGCACAAATAGACATGCTAATAAACGGGATGTTAGACGGGCCCGTATTTTCTTAGGTCAGACGCGCAAATAGACGCGATGATTCACGTGCAAATAGACGAGCTTTTAGACGCGCATTTAGATGCGCCCGTAATTTCTCTACTAAAGCAACGCCTATAGATGCGCCCGCTATTTTGCGTGTCTACCAAGCGTGTCTATAGTTGCTTTGTGTTGTTGTGGATCCTCAAAACTTAAAAGAGATACATATGATGTTCTAAGATGAAAGAGTAGGTTTAGCATTGATTCCAACAAATTGTAATGCCAAATATATTATGGACCATTGCCATTCTAATATACAGTGCCATCCTGATAGAGAGTACCAATGTCTCAAAAATGCTATGCATAAATGTCCCACATCTGTTTCCATCTTCCGCGTTAGCATGGCACTGCTGCTGCCAATCTACGTGACAATGACATAGACATAGAATGAGAGTGGCACGAGAGACACAGAATGAGAGTGGCACGAGATAGAGAGTGCCAATGTCTCAAAAATGCGATGCATAAATGTTCCATATTTGCTATCAGCATGGCACTACTGCCAATGTACTTGACACTGACATAGACAAAGAGAGTGCATAAATGTTCCCACATCATACTTCAATGGGCACTGATCTTTATCTCTTTGTGACTGACACAAATAAGATTGGCACTAGTGCCATTCTAATCCATGTGAGTTTGTGGATAGTGGCACTATGCCAATGTCTTCCCCAATAGCATGGCACTGCTACCAATCTAGTTAACATTGACATAGACATATAATGAGAGTGGCAATAGTGCCATTCTAATAGAGTGCCATTCTAATAGAGAGTGCTAATTCTGATAGAGAGTGCCAATGTCTCAAAATGCTATGCATAAATGTCCCACATCTGTTTCCATCTTCCCCGTTAGCATGGCACTACTGCCAATCTACTTGACACTGACATAGACATAGAATGAGAGTGGCACCAGATAGAGAGTGCCTCCTTATAGAGAGTCCAATGTCTCAAAAATGTTATATATAAATGTTCGATATTCCCTATCAGCATGGGACTGTTGCCAATCTACTTGACACTGACATAGACATAGAGAGCGCTAATTCTGATTACCAAAGCTCAAGGTAAAATAATTCCTATGCATCCTGTTACCAAAGCTCAAGGTCTGGTAGTTATGTTATAAATCTTAAAACAAAGGACTGGAATAGTGATGAAATAACAAGGACGTACAGTAACAATTATATCAATTACAATTGCCATTCTTTCAGTTTTTAATGGCACTGCTGCCAATCTACTCTTGCAATGTTTTAATCCAAAATATTTTATTACATGATTTTTTTTTAAACAAGTGACAACCTGTCACATGATTTCTCCTTGCAATCTCCATTTTAATATATATCATAGCCAAATTGTCACATGAGGGGGAAAAGAAAATGAGAGGAGAGAAGTTCTCTCATTTAAATGAGGTGTTCTCTCATGCATTCGTGACATGTTTCTTTAAGAATCTATTAGCTATTCTAATATGTGTTTAGCTATACATTCTAATTTTCCATATCCTAACACTAGGGAACAAATTTAGATCAATACATCTTGATAAGAAAAATGTACCATGGCAATGAGTGCTTCTATGTGCAGTCGCAAAAGTAGATGAATGCAAATTTCAAAGACATCCCTATAGTTTCATTTAACTAGTTATTTTTATATTTGTAGATATTTTTATATTTTCATATACATATATATATGTATACATATGTATATGTATATATATATATATATATATATATATATATACATATATGAATACATATGTATATGTATATATACATATATGTATACATATGTATATGTATATATACATATATGTATACATATGTGTATATATATATATATATATATACATATATGAATACATATGTATATGTATATATACATATATGTATACATATGTGTATATATATATATATATATATACATATATATATGTATATATATACATATATATTTGTATATATATATATATATATGTATATATATATATGTATATATATATATATATATATATATTTGTCTATAATCATTAAATTTAAACAACATCGATAAAATTTAAAGCACATAAACACATGTTGAGATATGGTGCCATGAGCACATAGATTAAAGGCTAAGGTATTGTATAGGAAAGAATTAAAGTAGCCACCCTAGGATGTGGACTACATGATGTGGGGATGTGGATTGAGGATATCCACAAGGAGAGATGTGGATCAGAGGATCCCACAAGTGTTGACTGTTCAAAGGGCACTCTCTATGTAAGAGGCCTATCATGTATTGTTGAGAACACACACATTGCAATAGATTGAGTATTGCCTTACCATGTGTCTCTCTCATAAAGTTTCTGCTATGGTTTGATCCTTCGTGGTCCCGCACTTTGTTATGGTATCAGAGCTCCCTTGCCTTCCGCCAAGGCATTGCGATCCGAGAGTGAGAGATTCCTTGTGAGCTCTCCTATTGAGAGAAATAGAGAGATATATAGAGAGAGAAAACTTCCGTTCATCGCTTTGAGATATTTCCGTCATTCCAGAGAGAGAGAGAGAGAGAGAGAGAGAGAGAGTTCCTTTTAGAGATCTAGTTTGTGAGATAGATCTCTGAGGAGTTCTTCTTCTTCTTCTTCTAAGAGAGAGAGAGATAGGTACTCTACAAGGCAGCAAGCTACTCTACGAGCTAGCCTACAACGAGCCTTTCAAAGGCTTTGGAAGTGGGTTGCTTCAACTTTCTCTACAACAGCCTCAGCTACACGAACTTTGCACCTAAGGAGATCTCGACTCCTTCAAGTTCACAAGTCTCAGCTCTCCAGCCAGCCCCCTTGCTCTATAGCGCCTTCAAAAAAAAAAAAAAGAGAGCTCAAAGCTACTGCGCCTCCAACAAGTGGCATCCACGGGCTGTAGCTCCTTCAACGACACAGAGCAGCCCAAATTAAGCGCAGCGCTCCAACAGCCCTCTTCAAAGACTCCTACGAGCACTAGACAACAGAGATGGCTTTCCAATCACGGCAACAACGTGCAACAAAGCCACCTTCCCTGCAAGCGTCTGATGACGCGATGGAGAAACTGAGGTGGAGAACTCCCTTACAGAGGCGACTGCACTGCCAGCCCTGAGGCGCTACGCTCAAACGACCACAGAAACGGTGCTCCAGCCTGAACGCCATCGCCCCCAACTCCAGCAACAGCAAGATGACTACAAACGAGCCTCACGGGCACCGGCTCTTGCAGACGACCGACTCAACGACAGCGGCTCCTCCCTCCACAGCCAAGCTTCATAGCCGCCAAAGCTCAACGCACCTAAACAGCTCCTCAGACGCGCAATATGCACAGACAGCCACCGACGGACGGCCATCGCTCCAAACCACCTTCCACCTGCGCATCCAATGCCTCCACGCTCTCGGGATTCCAAGGAAACTCCCAGCCGAGCTTCGACACAACCAGCCGAACAGCAACGCCCTCCACGAACAACCGTGACCACAGAAACAGCTTCAGCACCATCCATCTATCCGCAAGAAGAAGCTCACAAGAGAGCTCGCAGAAGAAAAGCCCCAGCAGTGCCACAGAGCCCGCATGCCACGCCATTGCGTCATCGCATTCTCCTTGCATGGCGTTTCTTCTCGCCGTTGTTGCTTCTCTACATGGAAGCTTCAACCTAAGGTTTTAGACCCTAGGGCACCTGGCTGATTGCCACGTGAAGGTAACTCCTAACGACAGTTAGGTCAATCAGAGCTAGGTATAGTTAATGGCCACAAGAGTGACACATGGCACTCTCATAACCCACAAAGGTTGGTCAAGCTGACGCGGGTTACTCATTAGCCTTGGGTTGGAACATGGTTGAGTTAGGTTAGCCACAATGGTTAGTCAAGTGCCATGTGGCAGCTTACCTCATCTTGCATAATCAACCCTAATTGCCATGTCATTGGCCATGTGGAAGAATGCCAAGTCAGCAAAGTGCCTTCTAAGCACAACAGCTCTTGTTAAGCACAGTGTGAGTGCAGCATATGAATCCTTGTGTCACATCATCAAGCCACCTCTTCTTCACAGAATCTTTAACAAGCCGTAACTCGCAATCCAAGAGGAATTTGCACATGCTCCAAAAAGGAAAAGTGATCGTCTTTTCTAGCTCTATCGTCTGGCAGATCAAAATCATTGTTAGCAATTAGACACTGCCAATATTGAAAGTAATCAATTGGTAAGACCTTTGTAACAAATGACAAATCAAAGCATGAATGCACACATTGTTGTCATAAGCATGCCGGAAGCACAAGTGTATGAGATGACCATAGCAGAGAACATGGCATCTACACATAAAGCATTAAAAGAATAGGAAGAACAAAGCATCACGCATCAAGCTACATCAAGCAAAGAAGCGAACAAGAGATTGCAAGGGGGCACGGACCGCACAGTGGACAACGAGCGAGGTGAACCGAATTGCAAGGGGGCACGGTGGACGACGAGCGAGGTTTCCAAGAAGAGGGCTTCCAAGAAAGGGCGTGCACTCGAGGTAGGGTTTCTTGTCATAGTTTAGATCTGGCTATTAGTTCATAGTTTAGATTAATCTATTAGTGCGCACCTATTCGCTCCTATGCTCTAATCTATTAATTAATTAGTTCCTAATAACTGCACCTATCCCTCTAATTAGTTCCTAACCTAAGTTGCTAACCCTTTAATTAAGCTAATTAACCCTTCCAACCTTAGTCATGAATTTGGCTATTAGTTCATAGTTTAGATTAATCTATTAGTGTGCACCTATTCGCTCCTATGCTCTAATCTATTAATTAATTAGTTCCTAACTTCCCCGATCCCTTTAATTAGAGCATGTGATATTGTGGAGCATGGCAGTGGTGCCAATCTCCACATGGGTTGTTGGAGCATGGCACTAGTGCCAATCTCCAGATTGTCTCTTATTGCATGGGAGGTTTCCATGGAAATCATTATAAAAATTTAGAAAAATAATTTCATGTATATATTGTCTAGATCCATTCCCCACAAGGTTTTTATGGATTCAAGTGGATTTATGGAGAATGGCACCAGTGCCATTTTTCACAACCCCATATGGAGAATGGCACCACTGCCATGCTCCATGTGGGTCTAGCAAATCTGATCCTAACCTGACAATTGCATCACTCTCAATTTGTTTTCCACATTACCAAGCCTATTCTCCACGAGGATTATGGAGATTGGCACCAGTTTCATTCTCCACAATCCCATATGGAGATTCTCACCATTGCCAATCTACTTGTGAGATTGTGGAGCATGGCAGTGGTGCCAATCTCCACATGGGTTTTTTGAGCATGGCACTGGTGCCAATCTCCAAAATGTCTCTTTTTGCATGGGAGGTTTCCATGAAAATCATTAGAAATTTTAGAAAAAATAATTTCATGTAAATTTTGTCTAGATCCGTTTCCCACAAGGTTTTTGGAGATTCCATGTGGATTTATGGAGAATGGCACGAGTGCCATTCTTCACAACCCCACATGAGTGCCAATCTCCAGGTGGGTCTAGCTAATTTTAAATTTCCCTAAGCAAAATGGCTTTGGTGCCACTCTGCAATGTTGGTTTATGGCTATTGGCACCAATGCCATGCTCCACAAATCCAAATCCATTCCGCATGGGAAATTTTAAAATTTGCTAGACTCACATGGAGATAAGCAACAGTGCCATTCTCCATGTGGGATTGTGGAGAATGGCACGGTTGCCAATCTCTATTGGTCTTATGAAATTCTTTGGTTGTAATTTTTTCAAAATCTCATTTCTTGTAATCATAATGGCAGGGGATGGCTACCAGATGTGGGGACAAGTTCATGATGGTGGTGGGGAATGAAGTGGTTGCAATTGGTGCAGTGTGTGTCATAGATCAAGAGGGCTACTGTAGTGGTGTGAAGATTGGGGCATAAAATGTATTGATGACAGTGGAGAAGTCTATCAATAGTGATATGCTCTTGCCATTTCCCACTATGGATGCAGTGCTTATTGGTGAGGCACTTTGGAGCATTATCAAGCGGCCTAAGACCTCTCTAAAACATGTTGGTGATTATTTAGATGATCCGGTAACTCAAGAAGCCACACCAAGTGAGCCTGAGAAACCTTATGTTGAGGCAATACCAGTTTCTTCATTGGAAACTGACAATTGCATTCGTGAATCTTGGAAAGAGAAAAAGGTTGTCTTGTGGGATGATAGCAAAACAAAGACCATGGGGGAAGGTGTGATCTTGTATATTTTCCCGAGTGACTCTATAAACTTTGATTTATTGGGTAACGATTGCATTGGTGTGGGTATTGAAAAGAAATAACAAATTATAGGAAGTGACTTAGGGTCTAATATGCAAGATGTCAGATCTCTCAGCCTAGTTAAGTGGCCCATCAAGCAGATTACCTTACTTGATGGAAGCCCATTGCAGCAATATGTGCCCATCAGCCAGGTTGGTGGCACAGATGAGTTAGTCAATGATTGAATGTTGAAAAAGGATGCTCCACCTTCAAAGAAAAGAAGGTACACTTTCATTAGCAGGGTGCCTAAACAAAGGGAGCCTCCAATGCCAATGTACAAAATGTCACTAGAGTCAGTGCAGCAAGTTTCATCCATCGATTGTTGTGGTAGTAGGTGCTGCCAGCATGCGGAACGAGACCTCTTAATGTCTATAAGGAAGAATTTTCAGAGCAGGTCCTTGGAGTCTTGTACAAGCTTTGTATACGATGTGTTTTCAATAGCTTGGCATCGTGATTGTGCTAGGAGGATACGCTACAACTTCAAGATAAACTGTTGGGATGTGTGTTGTAGAGCATGGTACGAGATGCATGGAATCCCAAGGGCATCATTTTATCAATACAAGGAGCAATTTGAGAGTGTTGTGCAATGATATGTGCATGGGAATTCTGAGATTGTGAGGAGGAGCAAGGTGCACACAGGTATGGGGAGGGCTCTCATTCAACACTTTGTGGATTATTTAGCACAGAGCATATGCCTCACAAGAGTAGAACCATGCAGGATGGTTCTAGAGAGACACAGCAAGTGATACCTGAAGTGTATAAGAAGATAGATGTCATGCGTGAGGTCAACACTTCGCTTAATCAATGTGGTTATCAGAGCCTATCCACATCCACATTTGGTACGATTTGGAAATGAGACTTTAAAATTGTAGCCCTTGCTAAGACAAGTGAATTCTCTAAATGTAGCTTGTGTAGTCGATCAAGGCTCAATTGGCAGCCACAAAAAGTCAAGATGAGCGCAATTCATTGATGGAGGAGAGAAAGATGCATATGATACAGCAATAAAGTTGCAGAAACTTGTACTATGCATGGTGTAGGTACTCCAAGATGGATCCAAAAAAGTATGTATGCATGATCCATGATAAGATGGACCAAAAAAAGACGACAATTCCAAGACTTCGGGTGAGGTCCAAGGACACCGATTCCACATGGCAATTACATGTTTCACTCATTGGAATGATTACCCATGGGCATGGACAAGGTCATTATGGACACTTCACCCTCAATGGTTTGTGGCCATCTGATCCCAACCTGACAATTGGATCGCTCTCAATTTGTTTGCGCAACCTAGAGAGCACAAATATGCATGACCTCGAAGACCTTGCTATTGATGGGATTCCAAGAAACCATGCTCACCTTCTGAATGCTCTATGCTCAAGAAACGCTTTGGACTCCCATCATAGTTCTAAAAGTACACATATTGCCACAAGGGGACCTGGCTTCTCTGAAATTGTAGATGCCACGATCACAAATGCAAATCTAGAGACTATACCGGAGAGTGACTCGAAGTCTTCCACAGATTCCATGACAACTTCCATTGCGAGGGATGCAAACACATATAGGAATTTGTTGTCATTAGCTAGTCACGAAAATCCACCTTCTTCATATGGATGTGTTGTTGTTGAGCTAACATACCAAAAGTTGCCAGAGAACTTGCTACTCCAACTAGATAATTGTGCGTTTGAGAAAAAAAGCAGATACTTGTTTGCATACCTTTCTCTTCTTGTAGCAAGGGGCATTTTCAAGATAGTTCAATTGGGATTCTTGACTGTAGGGCACACACATGAGGACATTGATGCAATGTTCAATAGGTTCTCTAAGAGTTTGTGAGTAGGACAAACATTCACTTACCCTCATCTGATGGATACATTCAAAAAATGTACATCAGCTTCTCTAGCACCATTTCTTCTTACACGGGTTTCTAACTTCAAGGATTATGTGGATGGCTACCTATGTGATGGGCGAGAAATGTTGGTTGGCCATGCAAAGCCATTACAATTTCAATTTTTCATGCAAGGTGAGAGACCTATGATGCAATACAAGGTGCATCCAAAATCACCGAATTGGATGCCCATTGAAGGGGGAATTGAGCTGTGGAAGAAAGATTGCCTACAGGTTGCCCGGATATATTGTCGATGACTGCATTTGTGAGAGATCACTTGCAAGTAATATCAGGGATAAAGGATTACATTAAGTTTTGGGAGAGATGTGCAAGTGGAAAGAATGCATCGTATGAGTCCTACATTAGGCCCATGATAGACTACTGGAAAACCATGATCGGTGAGCTTGAACCGGAAAACATCTCAGAGATAGGAGTGTACAAGGATTTTTTGCCAAGAACACAATCGCCTGATGAGGAGGAGGATATAGATGCTTGCATTAATGAGTTCCAAGGCTATGAGGAATGGAATGATCACTGTTGTGGGCCTCTAAAAGTTAAGACAAGGGAAGAGTTTAAACCAATGGTGGATGTTAAGGAAGGTGACTTCATCTTGGTGAGGCTTGGGGTTGCCATATCAAGTGTCGAGATAGATGCTGCATCTCCTAACTTCAAGAAGTTATTAATTCAGTATTGGGCACCATCAGTTAAGAGAAAGGGGCTCAGTGATGCAGATGCCTATGTTGGGCAGAGAATAGGTTGGATCCATAGGTGTGGGAGTGTATTGATGCAGTGGTCTAGTCGTGGACATCAAAAGCCATAAATAGTCCCAAGAAGAGATTCCACAGAATGTATGTATCAAAGCATAGGAGAGCTTGCTTGGTATCAGAGCATAGAAAAATTCTCCTTCTTGATCTCCCAAACTTCCATTTTAATATGTGTTCTCATGCGATATTTCTCAATCATTGTTATCCTATCGATACGTGTTTGCATATTATTAATATGACAATTTTTCATAAGCTATCTTCCACCAACAACTACTTTGTTTCTAGTGGTTCACTTTCCATGGTGTTTGTTAACACCACCAATTGGTGTTTATTAACACTTCAAGTAAAATATACATGTCCGCAAACGGTGTTTCTTAACACCACCAAATACATGATTTTCAAAATCTGCCACAAATGCTTTGTTCCAGTTGCTATACCCAATGAAACGTTTTGCAACCAATGAAGTTTTTCATAATCATTGGAATTTCCAACTAATAGTATATTTCAATATTGGCAAAATTCCCACAATCAATGAAACTTTTCCCAAATTTAATGAAACCTTTCCCAAATTTAATGAAATCCACCCAATTTCAAAATTCCCAAAGTGCAACTTTTGTCCCATTTTATCTAATATGGTGTTTTCCTATTTTGGATTAAAAAATCTCACCTAATGTTAAATAAATTTGATGAAATTTTGAAAAAGCTCGCCTAAACAGAAAAGTTACCAAAAAAGCTCGCCTAAAAAGTTTTCCCATGACATGACAAAGGTAAAGGGAAAGATGGAAAAGAAAAGATTGATCCTTCAAAAGGGCTGAGCATGTAAATTTTTTAAGGAATAACATGGAAAGGGAAGAAGTAGATCTTGCATGTAGGGCAGTCGAGGTAGATATGCCTGACACAGTGGATGCTCAGGTAGTTACTCTATCAAAGGGGATGCAGTCTCTTTCAAAGATGAAACAATACCTGCTGATGTGGATTGGAAGGCACAAAAAGATATTGCAACTCAAATTGCTCATGTATTGAAGGGTAAAGCTCTAGCAATGGAGTTGTCACTCGAGCAACCAGATACTATCACCAAGGCCGGTGAATCTTCAAAGTCTCTGGAGCAAGCAAAGAAGATGGAAAATATTGCAGTTACTTGCGCAGAGCTAGCACGATCATGGGAAACCTTTAGAAATATGAAGGTTACATTGATTGTTACTAAGTTGGTGCGACTTGCCCCATATTGTTCAGAGTTTTTCACAGAATGTTCAAAGAATCTAAGGATAAACGAAAGGACGTGGATGCTTTGGTCACTGTGCTTCACTATGCCTATCATTAACACACCTGTGATAGATGAATAGGTTCCTATTATATCATAGGTAAGGTGAAAAGGCAAACCATTCTAGGTGTGATAGTAGATGGTGGATCAAGATTGAATATTATTTTTGAAGAACTCGTGACTTAGTTAAATTTTAAACACTATAAGTTTCATCTCTTTTTCAAGTTTAGATGGCTGGATGAGAGACCAGTGGATCCCAAAGGTATGTTACAAGATGTGGTTATTTCTATTAAAGGTATTTATTTTACCATCAGTCTCATTGTAATTGCAATGGACAACAAGCTTGTCCAATTTTGTTAGGACATCCATGGCTAAAAAGTGCCAAGGTATTGCATGATTGGGGATCTAAGGAAATGATTATTAAATTGGAAGGGGAGGATGTTTGTATTCCGACTAATCCTCAGAAAATACCAAATAGTTGTCATCCTAAAGAATTAGAAGTTACAGATCAATTTCCCCAAGATGTCGAGTCTCGACTCATGCAATTGCATTCCCGTTGGTGAACTTGACATATATCAAGCGGCAACTAATATAAAATGTAAAACGAAGGCTGAGCAGGTAGCCATATAGAAGGATATGTATCCAAGTCATTTAATGGAAGATAATGTGGGTGAAAGGGATATTGGGAAAACACTTGTTGCCATCACTCAACTCTCGGTACTGATTGATTCCTTAGTCATATGTAGATCTATTTGTTGTAGTTGATTTTCTTGAGATAAAGTATGCTGAATTGGTAGACAATAAATATCTAAGATAATCTTTCCTGAACACATGCTCTGAGATAAACACATGTAATTAGCCTTGAAGACTTGGAAATAGACATTGATTGGTGGACAATTATATTGACACTGTGCAGATGGAGTGTTATGCTGATGGGTGCTTCCTCATGAATGAGCTTTTGTATTACATGAAGCTCACTCAAGACCTTTCGGTGGACATTTCCAAGGTGAACTTACAACCCACAAAATATTGCAAGACGGGTTGCGGTGGGAAACATTATTTTGCAGATGCAAGCAAGAAATGTCATTAATATGATGTATGTCACTGAACTTGCGAGTTGTTTTGTCAAATCAACATATACCGTTGTGGCCTACTCAACCATGGGAATCTTTTCAAAGATGGGGACTTGATTTTATTGGTCCTTTTAAGTCATCTTGACATACAGGTAACAAATATGTTGTTGTTGCCACTGATTATGCAACTAAGTGGGTTGAAGCTAAAGCTCTATGGGACAGTTTAGCTCAAAGTATAGCACAGTTTCACTTTGAACATATCATTTTCAGTTATGGATTCCCAATTCAGATTGTCAGTGATTAGGGATCTCATTTTATGAATGAAGTCATGTAGTTACTCAATGTTGAGTTTAAAATCATGCACCCTATGTCAACCACATACTATGCTCGAGGCAATGGCAGTGCTAAATCAACTAACGATTCATCGAGTATTTGTGTTACCAAGGTAGCAAAGCAGCTACAAGGGGATGATACCGTCTGCATAGGTCAAGCTACCTGGAAGGTGTACGCGAGGCGGCCCAGTTCTTTGGAACCATGAAACCTCTTTGGGTAGCTTTCTAGAGCACTGATAGTTTGATGCAATACAATTGGCAAACTTGAGCGGTGGTCCAATAGTGTGTAGCATCTTGAGCAATCATCGCACTTGCAAAGCTAGAAGGCAGGTTAGGAGTAGCAAGTCAAATAGTGGAGAGGTTGAGATGGGAAGAGAGCGAGTGAGAGCTAAAAAGAGCCCTAGAGTGCTATTAGCTGGGACATGAAATTAACAAAGAGGGAGCAGAAGGAAGGTAAGAAGACCCCTCAAGAATAGAGCAAGACAGGATGATGAGTAGTTGATCTTCCTAGTTAGGTCAAGCCATCACTAAGGCGAGAGTATCTCCTTAGTCAAGTCTATCCATATGAATGGAATGCCCTTAGGTGAGTCTATCAATTGAACCGAGAAGGTTCACGCAAAGACGAGGCAACTTCTTGTAAATTGTTTATTATTAATGGAAGTGAGGTTCTCTTTGTGTGTAAGCCATTCAACCCCATCATCATACGGTTACCCCAACTTCAATTACCCCAGTTCTCCATGTTTAATTACTCTGTCGAGTTTGTTTGTGGACCTTGCAGAGCAACCTAAGAATGCAAGAGAGGGCATATTTAAGTTAATGCCAACCCCTCAGGCACCGAGCATCTAGCACTTGAGCATGTCTTACCCAGAACCCTGACACTTTGCAACCCATATTAGAACCCTTACTATCAAAAGCAAGCTCGAGCAGACTAGAGCATCAACAACGTTAAGTTATGTAATCTTGTAGATGGGATGAAAGACCATGATGGCATGATACTTACTAATTTACTTGGAAAAAGCTAGACTATCTCTAAAGGCACCTAGAGTGCCCACTAGGTGTGGTGATAACATTGAAGCATGGTTTAGTAGATGCATGAATTCCCAAGGGGTTGATCATTGGTCATGCTATTTAAATGACCTAGGATTATGGTGGTTCCTCAAGTTTGTGACTAGCCATGGTAGGAGAGGTAACTATTGCCATGGTTGGATCATCTATTTAATTGTGTGTATAGAGAACCTACCATTTACTTTTTATGGTGAATGATGTAATCCATTAGTGCTCTAGAAGCCTGGTCGTCCTACGAGCTAATAGTAGTGAGTCATGTAGCATGTGGGTTGTGAGAGTGAAAATAGTGATCAATCAATTGTCATATGAGAGTTTGTTGTAGTAGCTATACAGGGGCATATATAGATGAGCAACAAGCCTAGTAGGGATGAGCTCATTTTGCCATGAAATATCGGCAACCTTTTGTTTCTAAATTAGTTCAATTTCTCTCTCTTTTGCTTTGTAATCAATTAAAAGGTTTTCCTATTCATGCCTCAATTCAATTGATTTCCTACAATCGGAATCAGAGCATTGGACATGGAGCATCAAGATTTCCATTTGAGTAGCAACTCTGCCTCAACTATCAACAGATCCAATTGCCTACACATGGATTCTTCTAGTGCAAATGCTACACATTTACATGTTATGAGATCATTGATGCAAAAACAACTTGCATCTGTGGGAGTATATATCAATGAAGAAGATGCACAAGTTGTTTTGCTAGCAAGTCTAAATACTGATTACAATTCTTTTGTTGAGGCTTTTATCTTGTTTGGAGACAAACTTTTGTGTTGCCTTGCTCGAACAAGTGAGGAGATAGAAATCCACCCTTTTTGCATCCACATGTTGAACATCCATATTTGACAAAAAAACTCAATAACACAAAGGAGAAACAAGTCTTCCCTTACTGTGGGAAGAATGGGAATACCATCAAGTACTGCTACAAGGAGGCATATGATATGGAGTGCAAAATTTGGTTTCCCTTGCTTGTAATAGTTAGTCACTCTAGAGTGAGCAATGTATGTCTATGGCTTGATTTATTCTCAGTCTAGTTGACTCTCTAGTTTCAAGGCTTGTTTTTGCGGTAATGACTTGTTCATGGTCGATGGCTACTTGATTGTGCTTATGTAGATGAGCAACAAGCCTAGTAGGGATGAGCTCATTTTGTCATGAAATATCGGCAACCTTTTGTTTCTAAATTAGTTCGATTTCTCTCTCGTTGGCTTCGTAATCAATAAAAAGGTTTTCCTATTCATGCTTCAATTCGATTGATTTCCTACAATCGGTATCAGAGCATTGAACATGGAGCATCAAGGTTTCCATTTGAGTAGCAACTCAACCTCAACTATCAACAAATCCAATTGCATACACATGGATTCTTCTAGTTTGATTGCTACTCATTTACATGTTATTAGAATAACACAAAGGAGGAACAAGTCTTCCCTTATTGTGGGAAGAATGGGAATACCATCAAGTACTGCTACAAAGAGGCATATGATATGCATTGCAAAAGTTGGTTTTGTTCTAGGTAGTCGCTCTAGAGTGAGCAATGTATGTCTATGGCTTGATTTATTCTCAATCTAGTTGACTTTCTAGTTTCATGGCTTGTTTTTGTGGTAATGACTTGTTCATGGTCGATGGCTAACTTGATTGTGCTTATGAACTTGGAATTTCTTTCATATGGAGGACTTGTGAACTTGTTTGTGCTCTTGCTTTAGTATCCAACGCCTTTGCAATTGAGGGGGCACTATTAGCAGATGTATGAATTCCCAAGGGGTTAAACCTTGGCCATGCCATCTCAATGACGTGGCATATTTGTGGTTACATGGCAATTGCAAATATCTAGGGTGGGGGACATACTTGGTCATCATGAAGTTGCTTCTACTACCATGGTATTCTCTTAATACATAACATAGCGACTATGATTTATGGAGCAAAGCCATGGCAGCAAATGGTAATTCCTGGATTGATATAGAACCTTGGAAAGTATTCGTGTCGAGCTACAACTTTTGGAGCAAAGCCATATGGTAATTCCTGGATTGATATAGAACCTTGGAAAGTATTCGTGTAGAGCTACAACTTTTGGCTAGCATACATATGATACCATTTGTACATAGCACGAACACCGGACTTGAACTCTACGTTAAAGGTAGATGAGCACAGCCAAAACAATAAATAAATCTTTTTTGAAAATGTCCGGACCCGGACTCGAACCGGAGACCTCTAGTGTGTGAGACTAGCGTGATAACCAACTACACCATCCGGACTGCTGGGGGCGTTGCGAGAATCGAACTCGCGGCCTCTCGCACCCAAAGCGAGAATCATACCACTAGACCAAACGCCCTCGGTGAAAGTTGAGCGAGAAAAACAGTATCTGAAACAAGATTCCTAAACATTGCAAAATAAAACACCTGCCTCGGCCGGGAGGTCTCGGAAGAAATAAGTAGCTTCACAGAATGGGAATATCCATCGACAGATTATGTGGAACGTCATATACGGAACGAGTCTTCTCAAATTAGCACGACGAAAATTATTTGTAGTCCATTTGTCAACTACAGCAATCTACGAGGGAGCAGAGACCCTGTTCGAAACCCAGAGAGATATGACCAAACCGCGATCGCCTGTTACTTGAAGCGCCGACTCCTGAGTCCTGATTATTCCCCACGGGATATATAAATACAATCGGTTGACCTACAGGTGTTTAAGTTTCCCTCCTCAGTGGATAACTAGGTTGAACCTGATTGGATCCGGAGGTATCCCACACTGTTGGTATCTGGAGACCTTACCATGGATCGAGACTCGGTGCGAGATATTCATTGGGCCTTCGCGCAGAAAAGGTCTATTGGTGGACGCACGTTCATGTAGATCTTACATGAGCCGAAGGGAAGAACGCTGATTTATTGTTGGAGCTTCTGTCCATGATGATGTCTCCCGTGCCTGTGGGAGTTTCTTACACTATGTAAACGAGTCGTCTACAACAAGTTAAAGACCCCCGAGTTGGGTCTCAAAGTTGGGATCATAAGTTGCCTTTAATTTTGACGAATTTAATTTAAGGTTCTATTTATAACATTAAATTTGTATATCAATTAAGAGTGTTTAATTAAGAAAAATATTTTTTTTGGCATTGCATCTTTCTCTCTCTCTCTCTCTCTCTCTCTCACACACACACACACACAGAGAATGGCTATATTTACAAATCTCAATATTTGTATGCTTTTTAATAAATTTTCTAATCAAATCCAAATAAATCCCTAGGAGTTAGTGTATTGATACTTGATAATAGGATATAAATTAATTGAATTAAATTCACCAACTATAATCAATCATCACATTAATTATTATGTATTGATTTTTCATTTGAAGAGATAGATACAATGTATATGATTTATTTCACACAGACACATGAGAATTTTCATTTGAACAATAATTAAAATGCCTTTAATTAAAGCAAAGTTCTAAAATTGAAGAAATACAATTTTGGAGGAGAAGCTTGTTTTTAAAGAAGTGTGTACTTTTAAAAAGTGTGTACGATGATAATATTTGTATATTTGCTTAGGAGTGTGTGGGTTTGTTTATGTGTGGATGATTGCATGTGTGTCTATGTCTATCTCTATAAACATAAGTATATGCATATGTACGTAAGAACACATGCATATACATACATGTGTGTGTACACATAGACGTGTGCAAGTATGGCTAGAGGCTTGAAGGTGGTAGCTTGTGGCACAAAGGCCACATGTCATTTCATGGCAATACCTCACCACATGTCCATGCCACACACATGGTTGTCAAGCTTGTGTCTTAGCCTCTCTTGTTACATGTGGAGTCATCTGAGCCTATCTTCTAGAGCCCCCTCACAATGCACCATAGTATTTGATTGATAGTTCACATTAAAAAGACATAAATAAATAAAAAATAAACCCACCCTATCGCCTTGTTACTCACTTCTCTCTCTCTCTCTCTCTCTCTCTCTCTCTCTTTGTGTGTGTGTGTGTGCACGCGCATGTGCATGTTTACTCTCTCTCTCTCTCTCTCTCTCTCTCTCTCTCTCTCTCTTTCTTTCTCTCTCTCTCACACACACACATCTATAACTAAACATGAAATGTAGAAATATAAATATATATCGTACATATAACATTCTCTCTCTCTCTCTCTCTCTCTCTCTCTCTCACTCTCTCTCCAAAAAGACATAAAATTAATAAAAAGCATTTAAAGTCCCTCTCTCTCTCTCAGATAGTTGCTAGTCTCCAAGTTATATCTGATTTTGTTCGATCTATTGAGCTCTATAGAGTTATCAATTCATCAATTCATCAACTTATCAGTTTATCAATATTAGCACTCAACAAGGGCCTTAGTGCACCCTTTGCTCCAGACCATTGGGGCTTGTATGAGATCATCCTTTTAGTGTACTTTGTACCTTGTCCCATAGGCCCGTGAGATCTCCTACGGATGTTAATACATCTCTCTCTCTCTCTCTCTCTCTCCCCCCTTCAAAAAGAAATAAAAATTAAAAGAAAAGCATTTGAAAAACGATTATTGAAAGGTACTTAAAATGTTGTGTGCTCATTGCCCAACTCATATCTGCTTGCTGTCTACAGTCTCACAAATTGCCGCCTCTGAGTCCTCACTTGTGTTAGTAGCTAGCTTCTCTCTTTTGACTTGCTCCTAAGCAGTGCTGCCCAAGTGCCTCTGCTACGTGTCAAGATGGTTAGGGCACCATAACAACATGTGGCAAATATCCTAGCTCTCCCTCCACTCCACCTCTTATTGCCAACCCAATAGGGCTGAATACAACTGAAGAAGTAAGTACTGTATGGAGGGATGATGAACCCTCACTGTAGATGAGCCGAAGAGGGCTGCTTTGATGCAGACCCTAATGTTGTTGCTGGCCAGAATGAAGGGGCCTGGAAGATGTCCTATATGCGCCAAGGATGAACCAGATTTGTTGCTCCCTAACCTCAGCTGGCAAAACACTACTGTTGGCTGCAATCTTCAGCCCTAGAAGTGAATGACAAATGAGGCCAAGGGGGCTACCTTTTATAGGCTCCCTTGGGCCCTAGAAATGACCGACCATGGCAGCCCATGGACCTCGACCCCCTGGCCAAATCTGTCCCGACCAAGCTGGTCAGGCTGCTCCAATCACTGACTGCTACATTGCTACTGATATGGCTGTTGTGCACTAATGTGGTGATGTCTGTATGATTGTCTGTTGTCGTGACTACCTATGTGGCAGCCGACTTGGCTGCCTATGTGGCAACTAATGTGGTTGCTTGAACATGCACTGGCTGTAACCAGCATGGCCATGGGCTCTGCAGATGCTTCCATCACTCTTTGTCTCCCTCCTTTCCTCACTGCTTCCATCACTCTCTCTCCTCTCTTTATCTCTACATCTCCCACTCTTTCAAGGTGCACACACAGATCACTACATCCAAAGGGCTACCCTCATGTTGCATGCATTCAAAATAGGCTGAGAGAGAGAGAGAGATTGTCAATGCATTCCAAGTCTACATTTCGAGAAGGCGTCTCCTCAAGCACACACCAAGCATAAAAGAGCATCATCTTTATTTTGCAGACAGCTCTCTCTCATAACTATTTGGAGGGATGCCCTCATGTTGAATGCTTTCAAAACAATCCAGTGCTTGCTCAAGTTGACCCTATCAATGCGTTCCAAGAGAGAACATTCCAAGCTGGAAGCTCCTCAAGCACACGCTTGGCATACATGTCCAAAAGACCATTGCCAAAAGACCATGGGCTTGGTCTTATTGTGTTGTTCCTACAATGAATGCATTCCAAGACAGAGAACATTCCGAGAGAAGGGAGCTGCGCACTGACGGAGAGAGAGAGAGAGAGAGAGAGAGAGAGAGAGAGAGAGAGAGCATGACATTTGTCGTACATGTCCAGAAGAGCAATGCCCAGCACAGTATCATATCGTAGCCCTCATGTTGCCATGCATTCAAAACAGTCCAGTGCTTGCTCACCCTATCCCTATTATATGTATCCTGTAATGTATACATGTCCAAGAGAGCAATGCCCAGCACAATATGATATCATAGCTCTCATGCTGCATGCATTCAAAACAGTCCACTGCTTGCTCACCGTGACCCTATTATGTGTATCTTGCGATCAATGCATTCTAAAAGAGAACATCCGAGAAGGGCAAGATTTCCAAGACACGATGCCCCAATCTTCAAAATTCAAGCAAAAGCTTGCTGACCCAAATAAAACGAACATACTATGGATCCATATGAAACAAATATCCTCATGAATGGATACAAAAAAAAATTACCCTCCTAGAATGAAGATGCTCCTCACTCTTAGGTCTATACAAAATGAGTATACATCTCACTCTTGACTCCATACAAAACAAATAAGCTGGCTTTGATTCTATACAAAATGGATGTACTCTGAAGTTTATACAAAAAGAATATATTGGCTCCTGGATCTATACAAAATGAATATACTCCCCATTCCATATAAAGCATATATACCCCTAGCTCTCGAGTCTATACAAAACCCATACATTCATGGGGGTCTATACAAAAATGAATTTAGTCCTAGCTCTAGAGAGAATATACTCCTACATCTCTGCTGTAAACCACCACCTATTACATCTATGGTCTAGTAGGCCCATATGTACAATGCGACCTTAACAGGAGAAGAGATCATGTTGAGGAGTAGAAGCTGCAAACGTAAAGTATACCATTAACAAAACAATAATGTAGTGTTATTCAAACCTCAAATGCATACAGAGAAAAACTATCTATGGCAAAGGGACATAGAAGAAAATTCCTCTATTTACCTACAACCACGTAGTACCGGTTCTTCATCTGCAAGACCATCTATACAATATAAGTGAATTATTGAAGTACAATCACTTTCTTGCGCTTCTATCTATAATTCACCAATGACCTATTGCAAGGCATTTTTGCCCCAAATCCTACCGACCTCATAGTTACCCCCATGCTGCATCTATTTGCCATCTTCCGGGGCTTGTTTTAGCCCTGATCTCTGGACCATGGTCTACTTCTTATTAGCGCCCATCAGCTCCGGCCTTCTACCTATTGTCCTAGATCTACCGTACCAGCCTCATACATGTTGCTGCAGACACGTGTCATGAAGTCAACTACAGATCCATGCACTCCTGGGATGTACCAGTTCTTCCAAGCCATCCAATCTCAACTTGACTGCTCCAGGATGTCCATGCAGTCTTGCACAGGCCTCCATGCTCTAGTCAACATGTTCTAGGCTGTAGATCTTGCCCAAAACTACTGTGAACTATTCCAACTTGTCACGTGTTTGCTCCATATAGAATCTCTCCACCAAGAGCTCCACTCATGGCTAGGTAAGTCTCTGATTGTGCTGCCCATATGGAAGCCTATGTGTTGCAAGCCCCATGTTTCTTTTCTTGATTGCATGTGTGCTGCCCACATGGCAGTGTAGATGCTGCCCATGTGGAAGCCCCCTCTTCTTTGTATTCCCTCTGAGTTTGCTACCCATGTGATAGCCAATAAGCTACCCATGTGGCAGCCCTAACTCTAGGTCCACCCCCCCCCCCATGCTCTCCTCACATGGAGAGCTTACAAATGGGGAGGACTTTTCCTACACCCCCTCTTACTGACACATTTCATCTTGATCCCAACTCATTGATGGAGATGCTCAAGCAGCTCCCATGTTGTAACAATGCAGTGTCTATATTACTTCATGGTCTTTCAACCAGTGGCTCCTGCTCCACTAGGTCTGGTCCCATGCAAGCAAACCAACTTGGTACTCAGGTCCATCTTTGTAGCACCGGATGGCACCGCCTCCTTCAATCACATCGAACTTCAGCTCTCCAGGCACCGGCATCCTCTAGATTTCCCCCTCATAATGGGAAACCACTTGAGTTTCTCCAAACACCATGTTCAGGGCTGTTAGGTCCACAACTAAACAACATACTCGAGAAATCAAATCTGAAGCATAAATCCAAATTACCTAGACCATGAGCTTGCACTGCGCTCCTAGCTTCATGTGTAGTCCCATCATGTCCCCTCCTATGTCAAGGCATCCATCTATCTCTGAATCCATAGGTCCTGGCAAAGAATCCTCCTCTATGTCAGCCATACCACCTAGCACTTGGATGACTGCACTCATCACTATCTTTCACTTTCACAAAAGTTTTTGACTCCTCATCCGACCACATCTCAAGGTCAAACATCCTCACCAAGACACCAGAGTCTTGGTGTTACAATTGCTTTCTTGCACGTCTATCTATAATTCTCCAATGACCTGTTGGGCATTTTTGCCCCAAATCCTACTGACCTGACAATCGCCTCCATGTTGCATTATTTGCCATCTGCATGGGCCTATTTCAGCCTTCATCTCTGGCCCATGGTCTGCTCCTACCAGGAACCTATCAGCTCCATCCTTCTACCCTTTTGTTTTGCATTTGTTCCAGCCCCAGATCTTACCCTAGACATACCGTACCATCCTCATACATGTTGCTATAGACACTTGTCATGATGGTGCCTATAGATTCATGCACTCCTAGGGTGTACCAACTCTTCCAAGCCATCCAATCTCAACCTAACTACTCCAAGTTGTCCATGCAGTCTTTCACAGGCCTCCATGCTGCAGGCGACAAGTTGTAGGCTCCAGATCTTGCCCAAAACTGCTGCAAACTGTTCCACCTTGTCACATGTCTACTCCGTATAGAATCTCTCCACCAAGAGCTCCACTCATGACTGAGTAAGCCTCGGATTGTGCTGTCCACATGGCATCCTATGTGTTTCCCATGGGGCATACCCATGTTCCTTTTCTTGATTGCTTATATGCTGCCCACAGCAACCTAGATGCTACCCATGTGGCAACCCCTTCTTTGTTTTCCTCTGAGTATGCTACCCACATGGTAGCCAATAAGCTACCCATGTGGCAGCCCTAACCCTAAGTCCACCTCCCCCATGCCCTCCACATATGGGGGCTTACAGATGGGGAGTTGACCTTTTCAACACCCCCCAAGCTAATGAATTTGGAGGAGAAACCATATCAACACACAGGGGCCAAATGGGAAGCCAACTTTATCCATTACAAACCACTTTAGGTAAAGAAATTTGAAAGGAAAAAGAACAACCCATCATTTCAATGAGTGCTCAATCCAAAATTGAAGCTCAGAGTTGGTAAACCATCCTCTTCAAGTATTGTCAAAGACACTTTCCAATCAGTCTTCCTAAAGATTTGATGGGAAAACCCAATAGGAAAGTCCATGCCTGGTCAAAGGGAAGGAAGATGTCCTTAGACCTTTGCAGAATCAAGCCCACGATCGAAGCTTAGGGATTGTATAGGGAAAAGCTTGGCCCAAAGAAAAAGCGAACAATGAGTAATATGAGATCTTGGCATCAAATTCGTCATCTTTGCCTTAGCAAGTTTGCTCTTCCTTGCCACAATCGACAACCTACACACCCTTCTCCTTCCCTTCCCAACTGCTTTCCTCTTGTCTTGCCTCCCCACTTTGCTCCTTATCGCTTCAATTCCAAGGTATCTGTCCCCCCATCATAGCCGCCCCATCCAAAAAGTCTAAGAGTTGCCTTATTCCTTTTGGCAAAAAAGAACTCTTGAGAGAGGCCTTAGATATGAAACATTTAAGTGGTCCTGATTGAGCACACTTACCACCCTCCAAGAGACTACATCCCAAATAAAAAGCTTGATGATAGCTTGTGCTTCTACAATGCACTGCATTTACTGTATGTATCCACCACTGCAGTCCTAGCCATTGTCATCACTCATCATCCCTCATCTTATTCCACAACATATTATCCCATAAAAAAATCATGTCAAGCACTTTTTAGCCACCTCACAAATGCTTACTGTCCGCTCACCTCTATGTGCCACTGAAGTGTTTCGTCTCCTAAGTTCACCACCTCAACTCTTAACTTTGGTAGTGCTGAAGCACAACTCTATGACTAAATCTTACCACGTCACTCTCAAGCCTTTCAATGCCCATCTTATCTGCCTCAATGCTGCTTACTCTCATCATCTTTAGCAAGCTATTGATGACACGATCGTTGGTGCGAAGCAAAAGAGTCTCCTTGCAAGCATCCTGCCTAGTTTCTTCCTTAGAGAACTGCAAGTACTTGAAATTTGCAAGACCATCATAACAAATACAAATGCATCTTTCATAGATCAAGTAGAGGTTGGAGGCAATTTTGCATCATCAAAGGAGTAGAACACCTAAGGATCGACAAAAGTAACGGCAACAAAACATACCTCATCGTAAACTCCAGCCGGTCATCCGGATGCCTTCGTAAAGTCTCTACTAACAGGTTGAAAAGAGTTGCACTAACGGCCATAGGTTGGCTAGCATCCAAGCTACCGCGTGGGTTTTGAATGTTCCAAGCCGAGCTACACTGCAAACTAACATTTTCACGGCAAACTAACATTTTCGGGGCATTGAACAGGAGGCAACTAAACTTCCCGCAGATGGGTAATCATGTAGCTCCCCTGGGAATGGGTCGAGTATGTGCAAAAGACTCTTGCTAATATCGAGAAGGATGGAATCTCTATTTGCTCTCGTCGGGAAACACATGCATGAAAGGACTGCGAGAAGAAGCTAACTTCCCTGGAATTTAAATCTGCATCTTGGTGGAATGCAGATCTTTGTGATGACCACCGTGGAGGGAAAAACCTCCACAATAACACAAAACTAAGAGAGCTTCAGTTCCATGCCTACAAAAGGCCCAAAGCAAGGCGGAGTAACTTGCACTACTCTTGATTCTGGTTTTCACATGATGAGGATGTCACCTCTATGAACCCTCCGGCTGTCTCCAAGAACTAAAATAGCCTCAGGTTCACCGCTTCCGACCACCCTTGATCATTCATCCTCCGTATCCATTCCGGGCGAGTAGCATGAAGATGGTCATCCACGCAAGAGTCTTCATGGCTTGGAGGACTTTGCTTGTTCTTTATTGTTGCTACAATGAGTCAAAATCTAAAGGGGTTGAATTTTGTCGAAGAGGCTGTAGGCGATTTATCAGCTACAGAGGGCGATTGGGCATGGTAGACTCGACGCCTAGAGAGAGAGAGAGAGATGACTCACTACAATTTTTGGGATGGCTATCACGGGAGGAGGATGTTTGAGGAGCCTGAGCTGAAGGGGGGTGGAGGATTCAAATCAAATGAGCTGATGGGCAGAGGAGGTGACAGGCAAACTTTAGGGAACTATAGGAGGTGACCGGCAAACTTTAGGGAACTCTAGGAGTTGACGGGTAAGCTCCTTCAGGGGAGAGGAGGATTCAAATTTCAAATGCAGGAGCATAGTTGCTGCCACAGAACGATGCATTCATGCTAGTTGAGCAGCAGCATTTGCGTTTCAGGAGGAAGAGTAGCCCCAGATGCAACCGAGCTCTCCCCCATTCACACGACACGTGGCAACCTCTTGCCTCCCCCTCACATGACACGTGGCCATCTACCCACCCTCCTTAATACATATAGTAAGATAGTAAGATAAGATAAGAGGAGGCTAAGAGGTTGAGAAGCGCTCATCGAAATGCAGAGAGTGTTGGAGGTTGCCATGCATCATCATCAATGGAAGAGAGGTTGGTGCCACATGTCACGCAGATTAGAGATTGCAGTTGGAGGAGCGAGCAAAGTCATTGGCCAGAAGTCTTGCAGAAAAAGCCATGTGTTGTGTAGTAAGAGAAGCTGGAGGCTGCCATGTATGGCACAATGCTGGACAAGGCAACTCAAGGCCTTGAATGCTCAGCATGCAAATTCAAACTCCACAGCTCCTCTGTGCTCTTCCATGCTTTATGCTCAACCACTGCAACACAGGCTGCCTCTGCCTCAACCTTAGGCTTGAACTCCTCAAGGTAATGGTGGAGGAGGGGGAGGTAGTGGGATTCAAAGACAACACCGTCATTCCAAATGCGGCAGACCAAGGCTGTAGAGAGGAGGCGGGGGACAATGCGAGCTATGATGTTGCCTGGGTATTTGATGATGCTCTCCAAAGCCATGGCTTGATGCTATTGCTGCTGTAGCTCCTTCTCCTCAGAGAAGAAGGTGGCCATAGCCAGTCATCCTCCTGGCCCTCTTCTCCTTCTTCGTTGTCATCATCTTCTTCTTCTTCACACTCTCCTCGAGATTTCCTCCACAACAGGCCTTTCCTCTCTTACTTTCCATAGGCAGACTTTCCCTCCCTGCCTAACCTTACCCTTGCCACACCTAAGCCCCTTCTCACCCTCTCATAGCGATGGTGTGGACGCTGGTATCATTCATGGTTCATGATAATAACATAGATAAGGATGCATTATGGGCACAACGATGTGCTCGATAAGTTTTGGCCTATGAGAAGGGGGTCTAAGGTAGGCAATGAAGGGGAGGAACATCGCCTGACATGAGAGGCTTTCTAGTGATCCTCAAGGCATGTCGCTTCCCTTTCTCCTCTCCATCTTCCTCGGCTTCCTCCTCTACTAGCAGTCTACACAAAGAGACATCTCCCTCTCCCTCTCCCTCTTATCTATTAATAGCCTACATAGAGAGGCCTCTCTACCCTCCCCACTTCCCTAGCCGGCAATCGTGCAATCCAGTACGTAGATGTCTCTATCTGGCTACAAAGCTTTGTTCTGTCCATGCCAAAAGAAATGAGGCAACACAACCTCTATCTCTTGTACTGCCTTCTTGGTGCACTCCTTTACCTCCATGAATCCCTACCTTTGTCCTCTCCATCAATAAAATGACCAACATTAGCGTCAAAACCGGTTGCAACCCCTTGAGGAGATTCGGCAGAAATATGCATAATGTAGTCAATTCCAAGTGTAAACCGGCTCCCCAGCACTCCAGCATGCCCTTATCATCAATTCTTTACTCAGCTTGCACATGTTATGTTTCTGTTTTGTTCTTCCTCAGGCTCGGTTACCATACCATTGAAAAATGACTTCGCCCATGAATAGCAAATATCGGTTCAATTGGATAGAAATATGTCATTTGTGTCCCTTCACAAGGCATGTCGTGCCATGTTAATAGCATGAAAGTGTAACATTGGGGCTACATCTAATTCTAATGAGTGTAAATGGTATTGGGACATTGTTAAGATTTCATTTACTAGAGAATCTATCATTTTGTGGAAAATAATTAAATACAATCTCAGTACAAGTATAAGAAACGTGAGACAATGACCTTGAATCATTTAATTGAAGGTATTAGGATAGAATTGCATTGGGCTTTAGAGATACCATGGGGTTCTAGGAGAACTAGAAGATGGGAGATTTAGAGAGAGTTGTGGGAGGGAGTTTGCAAATGTAAAACATGTGTTCGGGGAGAGGTGGCAATAAAGTACAAGCTACAAAGGGAGATAAGGAGGTGAAAGGGTATAATGGAAATCATATCTCAAACAGCTAGAAGGAGTAATAGTACCCAATCATAGATATGCTACTGTAAATTCTATTGGAATTCTTTGACTACAAAGCTTTTTGTTTCGCCAAAAGGAACAAGTCAACTCTATGGCGGTTTTGATAGGGATGTAGATATCTTGGAATTGAAGCGATAAGGAGTAGAGTGGGGAGGCAAGACAAGAGGAAAGCAGATGGGAAGGGAAGGAGAAGGGTGTGTAGGTTGTCGATTGTGGCAAGGAAGAGCAAACTTGCTAAGGCAAAGATGACAAATTTGGTGCCAAGATGATAAATCTCACATTACTCATTGTTCACTTTTTCTTTGGGCCAAGCTTTGCCCTCTACAATCCCTAAGCTTTGATTGTGGGCTTGATTCTACAAAGGTCTAAGGACACCTTGCTTCCCTGTGACCACAGACATGGCCTTTCCTATTGGGTTTTCCCATCAAATCTTTAGGAAGATCAATTGGAAGGTGGCTTTGATAATCCCTGAAACGAGGATGGTTTACCAATTCTGATCTTCAATTTTGGGTTGAGCACTCATTGAAACAATGGCTTGTTTGTTTTCCTTTCATTTTTTTAAACTAAAGATGTTTGTAATTGATGAAGTTGGCTTCCGATTTGGCCCCTACGTGTTGATATGGTTTCACCTCCAAATTCATTAGCTTGGGGGGTGTTGGAAAATTCACCTCCCCATCTATAAGCCCCCATATGAGGAGGGCATGGGGGAGGTGGTTAGGGCTGCCACATGGGCAACTTATTAGCTGCCATATGGGTAGCAAACTCAGAGGGAAACAAAGAAGAGGGGGTTGCATATGGGTAGCATCTAGGTTGCTATGTGGGCAGCATATAAGCAAACAAGAAAAGGAACATGGGGCTGCCCTGTGGGAAACACATAAGTTGCCATGTGGACAACACAATCAGAGACTTACCCGGTCATGAGTGGAGCTCCTGGCAGAGAGATTATGTAGAGAGTAGAGATGTGACAAGGTGGAATATGTTTGCAGTAGTTTTGGGCAAGATCTTGAGCCTGCAACATGTTGACTAGAGCACGGAGACCTATGCAAGATTGCATGGACAACTTGGAGCAATCAGGATGGCTTGTAAGAGATAATACACCCTAGGAGTGCATGAATCTATAGGCGCCTTCATGACAAGTGTCTGCAACAGCATGTATGAGGCTGGAGCACATAGGTGCCTAGTAGGAGCAAACCATGGGCCAGAGATGAAGGCTAAAACAAGCCCAGGCAGAGGGCAAACAGATGCTGCATGGCGGGGAAACCGTCAGGTCTACAGGTTTTGGGAAAGAAATGCCCAACAGGTCATTGGTGAATGATATATAGAAGTGCAAGAAAGCAATTGTGACACCAAGATCCTAGTGTCTTGGTGAGGACGTTTGACCTTGAGATGTGGTCGAGAATGAGGAGTCGAAAACTTTTGTGAAAGTGAAGGATAGTGATGAGTGGTTGAGTCATCCAACTGCTAGCTGGTATGGCTGACATAGAGGAGGATTCTTTGCTCGGGACCTATGGATTCAAAGATAGATGGATTCCTTGACTTAGGGAGGATGTAGGAACAGGCATGATGTGACTACACATGGAAGCTTGGAACTCAATACAAGCTTATGGTCTAGGTAATTTGGATTTATGCTTGAGATTTGATTTCTCAAGTATGTTGTTTACTTGCGAACCTAACAAACCCTGAGAGCATTGTGCTTGGAGAAACTCAAGCGGTTCCCCTTTTATGAGGGGGGCATCTGGAGGATGCCAGTGCCTAGAGTGCTAAAGTTTGAAGACGGGTACGTGATTGAAGAAGGTGGTGCCATCCAATGCTACCAAAGATGGACCTATGTACCAAGTTGGTTTGCTTATGTACACCGGACCTGGTGGAGGAGGAGCCACTAGTTGAAAGACTAGGAAGTAATATAGACACCGCATTGTTCCAAGGGGCTATGATGCTTGAGCATCTTCATCGATGAGTTGGGATCGAGACCAGATATGTTGGTAAGAGGGGCTGTTGGAAAAATACTCCCCATGTGTAAGCCTCCATGTGAGGAGAGCATGGGAAAGGTGGACTTAGGGTTAGGGCTACCACATGGGTAGCTTTGGCTATCACGCAAGGGTAGCAAACTGAATACAAAGAAGAGGGGGCTGCCACATGGGTAGCATCTAGGCTGCCATGTCAGCAACATACAATCAATCAAGAAAGGGAACATGGGGCTATCTCATGGGTAGCACATAGGCTTCCATATGGGCAGCACAATCATAGACTTAGCCATCCATAGGGATTTGCAAGGGAATTAAAACAGGCGTTTTAATTCGCCAAATTATAACGTTTTAAACATTTTTTTGAACCCCTAGGAGCATTTTAAACTGCCCCCGCCAGATTTTTAATCGGGACCGGCAAAACATTTTAAACGTTTTTTTGATCGCCCCAGGAGCATTTTAAACTACCCTCGCTAGATTTTTAACCAGGACCCCAGCTGTTACCATGGTAAAGCCACCTACCATGTGGTATCATGGCTGTTATACCATCTGGTGTTAACATATACCACACGGTGATTGTCTATACTGCACAGTCCCAGACTATACTGCACAGGGTTGTAGTATATATCAGGCAGTAATAAAGACATATGGCGTGGTACATTTTCTTATATATGCTGTGTGCCGACCTCGTACTATTCACATTCCCGAGAATCTAGCTTTGCTGGAGTCTCAAAAAAAACAAAGAAGGACAAGGAAGAAAGGATTAAGAAAGCTTCCAAAATACTTTGTGAGTTTTCATATCCCTCTAAAAAGTGTCTAGTGTCGGTGGTGGGCTCGCTTAGGCGAGCTGATATCCACCCACACTTGGATGCAAAATGTATAAATGCATAGCTTAAATTTGATAGGTTATTGGTTGTTGATTTGAAAGTTTATTTTTCCAAGAATTTTTTCATGTAAATATATTTAAAGTTTTTTTCACAAAAAGAAAAGTTTCTTTTTCGTAGACATTAGCTTTTAAAATGTAGTGTAATATCACATTTTCAATAGTTGACTAGCCATATTGCCTATATATAGATATCAAAAAACTAGTAAAAAATATATGACGATAATTGCAAGTATCTATGTGCCAGTGGGGAGTCCGCTTATGCCGACTTGTGACTACTTGCATATAGGTATAAAATACCTTTGAACCATGTGCTAGTGGGTGATCTGCATATGCTGAACGGTAACTACTCGCACATGGAAAATGTTATAGTATAGTTTATATGTACGTATTAGTAATAAGAAAATACTTGGCTTTCGTCGGTTGTGGCTCGCATTTGCCAGCTGATAACAACTTGTTGAAAGTCTAGCCAGTTGTGTAGCTCGCAATTGCCAGCTTGTATCAACACACTCTCCTGAGGTCTAGCAGATATACATTTGTTATCGATGACATGTTAGTGACATTGTCTTGAGTTGCAAAAAACATATTAATAATTGAGATGTTTTTTCTCTTTTACATGTACAGCAACCATGGTGGACACAGAAGTTAGGGTAGGCCAACATCAACCACCAAACCAATCTCAAGGAGAAGGCCAAAGTGTTTCAAAACCGCAAGATTTTACTACAATGCTAGGGCAGCAAAAGTGGAAGTGCAACTTTTGCAACCAAGTCTTTACAGGATCGGCCACGAGGATAAGAAAACATCTAATTGGTGATGAAAATAAATTAATAAATAAATGTGATGGACCAAATGTCGAATCAGTTGTTGTTGGCATCCTGCAAGGCATTAACAATGCCTCAAGTTGAATCACTTGTGTACCATTTGAATATGTAAATGAGTAAACATTTACTGTGTGCAACTATTGTAATGAAATTTGAGAATGATTTTCATCATGGATGTTCTCAATTGATCAATTGATGGTTCCTTGCATATTTATTTCAGTCTTGATGTTGTAGATTGCTTGTAGCATGAACTAATGCATTTACATCCTTTGAATAATTGTGTTGAAGAATTAAGATTAAAAAGTAGAAGGTGAGAGAGAGAAATCCGCAAGCCGCCGTGTGCATGTAAGCAATGCTAGATACTGCACTAGTGTGTATGAAAAAATGACTTTTGCATACAAAGCATGATGTTACGATTGATCATAGTGCATATAGATGCTTACTCAAGAAGGAGCGAGATGTGGGAAAAGGCAATATGCCATCCCACACCTACGTCCCTAGGCAGATTACCATGTCTATAACCTTCCAATTATGTCGAGAGGGGGCAAGACGATTGGATGGTTGCTCCATCTGGAGGTTTGGCATACTTACTAAACGTTGGCAGAATTTGAATGAGGGAAATGATATCTCCATGCAACACATATTCGAGAAATAAAAGTTTTAGATAGACCTGTCATCTATCGTGAAGTCTAGCATGTAGTTGGTTGCTTGCAGATCAATGTGTGCATATCTTGAGTCTCAATCTAGGGTCATTATTGTAAGTGTAGTCAATCTTTAGGGATCAATAGCTTATCTAATTGATGCCTCCCAATGCCTCTTTCCTGGATTAGCCATATACCGGCTAACAACTCCCACTGCAAATGCAATGTCTAGTCTAGTAGCTATCATAGCATACATAAGACTCCCAACCGCTGATGCATAAGGAACCTTGGCCATCATGGCCCTCTCCTCATCTGATTTGGGACTATCTGTATGACTCAGTTTCACATATGGAGGCAATGGAGTACTCACTGCCTTCCCCCCCTCCATATTGAAATGCTGCAATACTTTTGTAACATACTCCTTCTGTGAAAGCCAAAGGAGTTTCCTACTCCGATCACGCGTGATGCGCATACCAAGAATATGACCTGCAAGTCCCAAATCCTTCATATCAAAGGCCTCATGCAACTTGGCCTTTAATGCATCTAGCCCATAAGTATTCTTGCTAGCCAATAGCATATCATCCACATATAGTACCAAGATTATCAGGCTATTATCCTTAGCCCTTTCAGTGTAGAGGCAGTGATCAATTTCACTCCTTCTAAAACCCTGGGACTGAATGAAAGCATCAAACTTCTGATACCATTCTCTAGGCGCTTGCTTAAGACCATAGAGACTCTTCTTCAGCTTACAAACTAAATACTCTTTGCCCTTTTCTTCAAAGCCTTCCGGCTACACCATGTAAATTTCCTCATGCAAATCCCCATGCAAGAAAGCTGTCTTGAATCCATCTGCATAAGCTCCATATCCTCTGCTGCCACTAGTCCAAGCATGCATCTAAGTGTGGTCATCTTCACAACTAGAGATAATATCTCATCAAAGTCCACACCCTTCTCTTGCTTGAATCCTTTAGCGACCAAACGGGCCTTGTACCTGGGCACATCATCACCTGTGACCTTCATCTTGTAGACCCATTTACATGGCAATGCTTTCTTTCCATGTGGCAAAGAAACCAAGTCCCAAGTCTTATTCTTCATAAGTGAACTCATCTCTGATTACATAGCATACTCCCACTTGCATTGATCCTCATGCATCATAGCCTCTCTGTAGCAAGAAGGCTCCCCGCAATCAGTAAGCATCACATAGTCTACCCTTGGAACAAACCTATTAGGCGGTCTAGACACTCTAGATGATCTTCTCAAGGGCATTTTAGCTTGCTGTCCCACCTGCATATCAGCCACATTTGGCTCATCATTTCCACTAATAGATGATCCATCATCTACACTTGATTGTATACCTATGGGAGTACATGGTGGTACCATTTCTTGCACATTTCGTGCATGGACAGCTTGCTGTCTATCAACATATGCAGGTGGATTCACATCTTGGAAAGTGATTCTCCTCATTTCCACATCCTGTTGAGATATCGAGCTCCACTCGTGATATGCCAGGGTGACCGTTGTGTATTTATGTCACCGACTTGTTAGCTGCAGATGCGGTTGGTACACTGCCCACGAATAATAGTTGGATGATAGCTATCCTTATCTACTCTAGTTCGTGGCTCAGTTAGTATGCCACCTTAGTTAGTTGAGTTTGGTTTGAGACCCACATATAGGGTTCTTCTATTTCTTTGTACTAGAGTTCTTTTGGCTTTCACAACTAAGAAGAGGAAAACTATTTTCAGCCTCCACCTGTGTGTGTATTCCCCCATTGTGTATGTGAGAAAGCCGCAAGTGAGACTCCTTCCCTCTCTCCCATTATCTTCACATGGTATCAAAGCTTTGTTCGTGGTAAGGAGCTCAAGAAGGCAAACCAAGTTCGTGGTGTCCTAGTAAGAGGACCAGTGTTGCTTTCCTATTTTGAGTTTGGGAGAAAATCTCTGCAAGTAGCACAGCCAGAAGTGCAAGAGTGCACTGTCTCAGATTGAGACGCCCTTCGCGGTGTGGCGAGAGCGCAGTATATGCTGCGGGAGAGGGTGAATTTCCTTATGGGAAAAGGCTATTGGGAGTTCATTATAGGAAATGAAGAAGAACCAGTTCTTGCTAATGTTCCCAATCAACAGGAAATGCAGGCATTTAAAGGATGGCATGAAAGAGCCAGAAAAGTTATGTACTGGCTATCTATCAGTATTTTGGATTCTATGATTGTGCATATTCAGGATGCAAGTATGCCAAAGGAGGCATGGAATACTTTGGCAAAAATGTACAGCACAAATACGCAAGCTAGAAAAATGCAGGCTCAAACAGGAGTTGCACAATGTGCAGAGAGAAAATTTGAGCATAAATGACTACCACATGAAGGTGAAGAAAATTGCAGATGCACTTGCTTCCATTGGGTCGCCAGTGGAAGATGATGATCTAGTTTTTGTGACCTTGAATGGTCTAGGAAAGGATTATGCACAGTTCTGGACATCCATTGCCGTCCGTGAAAAATTTCCTAATTTTGAAGAGTTGTTTGCTCTTCTAATTTCTGAAGAGCAGAGAAATGGGGGTGCATCTTCTTCAGGAGGAACTTCAAAAGAAACTGTCTTCTACTCAAATGCTGGAAGAGGTAGAGACAGAGGTAGAGGAGGCCGATCTGCAGGCCATGGTAGAAATTAGAATATGCAGCAAACTCAAGAAAACCAGTCCTATGGAGGAGGACGTGGTAACTCTAGTGGCAGGGGGAGCCAAAGAGGCCGTGGTGGATGGCAGAGAGGCCAAAATGCAAACAACAATGTTGAATGCTACTACTGTGGTAAAATGGGTCATATGGCTAAGGACTGCTACAAAATGCAGAATGACATTATGAATGGAAAATTGCAGCAAGGCAATTATGCATCTTCTAGTAGACAGGGCGATGACAGAAATGAGCATCTATTTATGGTGCAGCACATGACCAATTCTGTGACAAGTGCAAAAGAACAAAATGATGTGTGGTATGTTGACTCAGGTGCGTCAAACCACATGACAGGTCATGTAGAGTGGATGCAGGATGCAAGGAAAATGGAAAAACTAGGATTTGTGGAGACTGGTGATGATACTGCACATCCTATTGTGCAGATTGGTAAAATTCCTTTGTCTATGCAAGATGGGAAAAAGAAATACCTGTCTGATGTATTTCATGTCCCAAACATCACCAAGAATCTGGTTTCTATTAGTCAAATGGTTGAGTAGGGCTTGCAGGTCAGATTTAATCCTCATGGATGCTTTGTTGAGGATATGAAAAATAACGGTCACTTGATAGCAAAAGGAAAGAAGAAGGGCAGGATGTTTACGTTGGATGTGGACATGCCTAAATTGAGTGCAGCAATGTTTGCACATGGGACCAGTGTAGTTGCAGATATTGATATCTGGCATAAACGCATTGGTCATTTTAATATACAGCGACTTAAATCAATGCAAGCCCAAAATATTGTTGCAGGATTGCCTAAATTTAAGGTTGCAGAAATGCATAAGGTTTGTGAAGCCTATCAATTTGGAAAATAGGCAAGGAAACCATTTCCTAGGCATGTTCAAGAGAGTAAAAAGCCATTGGAATTAATCCACTCTGATGTGTGGACTACTAAAGCTGCATCTATTGGAGGCTACCACTATTTTGTCACTTTTATTGATGACTTCAGTAGAAAAGTTTGGGTGTATTTTATGAAAAAGAAAAGTGAAGTGTTTGGGCACTTCAAAGTCTTTAAAGCTATGGTTGAAAAAGAAATAGGCCTGCAAATAAAATGCCTAAGGTCAGATGGAGGGGGAGAGTACCTCTCAAATGAGTTTGCAAGGTTCCTGTAGGAGCATGGCATAAAGTAGCAATATTCATGTAGTCATACCCCACAGCAAAATGGACTTGCAAAAAGGAAAAACAGGCATATTGGAGAGGTATCTCGGGCCATGCTAAATGAGAAAGATCTATCAGATTATTATTGGGCTGAAGCAGTTGCTACAGCAGTTTACATAATGAACAGGACTCCCACTGCAGCAATACATGGTATGACGCCAGAGGAGATGTATACTGGTAGGAAACCAGACATTTCTCATTTGAAAATTTTTTGTTGCATTGCCTATGTTAATGTGCCAGATGAGTTGAGGTCCAAGTTGGATCCAAAAGCTGAGAAGTGCATCTTTATTTGTTATTCTCTGCAATAGAAAGGGTATAGATGCTATAACCCTTCTACTCGTAAGTTTACAATGAGCAGAGATGTTGTTTTTGATGAGATGAGCAGCTGGTATAAACCAGTAAATGTGATGATTGATGTAGATGCACAAAATGGTAATGCTGCACAGAATTCAATGCAGCAATCACAAAATATCAGTGGACCTGCAGTGTCCTCTAGTAGTGGTTCACATACTTCGCCATGGACAGGCAGAGTGAGATCAGGAGAATCTCCTCAAAGCAATGCAGATAGTGGTACGCAGGTATCACAAAAAAGGAAAAGAGAAGGTAGATCAGCCCATGTTTGATGTGAATGCAGGTTACTCTTATGTGGATGGTGAATCCAGTGGCTCAGAACAGAGCATTGATGATGAGTTGGGTATTCCTTCTGTTGTTACACCTGGAGTAAGGAAGACCAGGGATGTTTTGAGAGCATCTGGAAGTGAGCCTATTTTGTGCAGGTCTACCAGAGCTATGTATCCTATGGATAGGCTGAAATATGATGGATTTATAGCCATTCACTATACCTATATGGTCAAAGTGATATAGGAACCAGAACCCACTTCTTTTGAACAAGCCATGGGAAATGAAAAATGGGAGAAAGCCATGGATGAAGAAATGGATGCCTTGGAAGCAAATGCTACATGGGAATTGGTGCCTTTGCCTAAAGACAAGAATGCAATTGGCTGTAAGTGGGTTTATAAGATCAAGCACAATGCAGATAGTTCTGTGAACAGATACAAGGCAAGATTAGTTGTCAAGGGGTATGCAGAGACATGCGGCATTGATTATGAAGAAACATTCAGTCCGGTTGCAAGGATGGCAACTGTAAAAGCAGTCATTGCTATGGCTGCATCAAAGGGATGGTCTTTACATTAGATGGATGTAAAGAATGCCTTCTTGCATGGTGATTTGCAAGAAGAGGTCTTTATGGAGCAGCCACCAGGCTATGTTCATGCTATTCATCCTGAGTTTGTTTGCAGGTTGAAGAAAGCCTTGTATGGCTTGAAGCAAGCACCTAGAGCATGGTCTGACAAGATAGGACAGTATCTTGTCACTATTGGCTTTCAGATTTCCAAGGCAGATTTCTCACTCTATGTGAGAAAAACAGAGAAAGGTATTATGCTGCTTGTCATTTATGTTGATGATTTGATCATCACAGGTGATAGTGATGAAGATATCCTTCATGTGAAAATGCTATTGAAGCAGAAGTTTGAGATGAAGGATTTGGGAGAGCTGCGTTATTTCTTGGGCATTGAGGTGATTAGATCACCAAGTGGGATACAGCTCTTGCAAAGGCACTCTTGCAAAGGCAGTATGGATTGGACATGCTGTCCAAATATGGGATGACAGGTTGTAAGCCTATTTTAGTTCCTTTGGAGTAGAATGTGAAGCTGAGCACAGATGCAAGTGAGCTTCTGGAAGACCCTACTATGTACAGACGCATAGTAGGAAGTTTGATTTATATGACTATTACCAAGCCAGACTTAAGCTATGCTGTTGGATTGGTAAGTCAGCTTATGTAGGCTCCAAGGAAACCGCATCTAGATGCGGCTAGATGCATACTCAGGTATGTGAAGTCCACATTGCAGTATGGACTATTTTATGAGGCTGGGGTTCAGATACAGTTGCATGGATACACTGATGTTGGCTGGTAGTACTTCTGATAGACGATCTACCAGTGGATATGTGTTCTCTTTTGGAAGTGTTGCAGTCACCTGGAGCAGCAAGAAACAGCCTACAGTTGCCTTGTCGAGCACAAAGGCTGAGTACAGGGGTGCAGCAATGGCTGCATGTGAGGTAGCTTGGTTGCATAAGCTACTTTATGATATGCATCAGAGATGGGCCAGTTGTCATTTTTATTGTGACAACATGAGCAGTATACACTTGGCAAATAACCCAGTATATCATGCTAGAACAAAGCACATTGAGGTGCATTATCACTATGTGCGGGAGAAGGCTTTACTAGGTCTTATTCATCTAGTTTATGTCAGCACAGAGGATCAAGTAGCTGACATATTCACGAAGGCATTGGGCACAGAGAATTCGCACAAGTTCAGAGACTTGCTTGGTGTGCAAGGATTGGGATTGAGCTCGAGGGGGAGTGTTGAGATATCGAGCTCCACTCGTGATATGCCAGGGTGACCGTTGTGTATTTATGTCACCGACTTGTTAGCGGTAGATGCAGTTGGTACACCGCCCACGAATAATAGCTAGATGACAACTATCCTTATCTACTCTAGTTCGTGGCTCAGTTAGTATGCCACCTTAGTTAGTTGAGTTTGGTTTGAGACCCACATATAGGGTTCTTCTATTTCTTTGTACTAAAGTTCTTTTGGCTTTCACAACTAAGAAGAGGAAAACTATTTTCAGCCTCCACCTGTGTGTGTATTCCCCCATTGTGTATGTGAGAATGCCGCAAGTGAGACTCCTTCCCTCTCTCCCATTCTCTTCACACATCCCTCATGGGTGCCTTATGCATCTTCTTCTCATTGAAGACTACATCATGGCTGCATATGATCTTCTTCGCTTCTGGATCATAGAGACGATAGCCCATCTCTCCACTTTCATCATAACCCAGAAAGATGCATTTCCTAAACTTAGGATCTAGCTTCTTTCGAAGCTCTTTTGGCACATGTGCATATGCCTCACACCTAAATATACGCAAATGAGAGTAAGAGGGCTTCTTGCCACTCCATGCCTCTTCAGGAATACCACGGGTTTGCATTGCAATGTCTCAAGGGTTACAAATTTCACTATCTTAAGGATTTGAATCATTTGTATATGCTTATGCATTTTATATTCTACTATCTTAAGGATTTGAAACATTTTGTATATACAGGTTTCATAGTAGTGAGCATTTTCATCCTGACAAGATGGCACCAAGGTGAAAGAAATCAACTACAAGAGGTAATCCTAAAACTTTTTGGTACTAATAACCTTGGCATATCTATGATGGACGTGAGCAATATATAACTCATCCTTGTTGGTTGTGATATGTATTCAAAGGAACTAAAACTTATGCATTGAGATCTGGACCATCAAGAAGATCTGTGAGTGAGGAGTGTACATCTCGTACTCCACAAAATGATGCAAATAACCCACACATGGAGACACTTGTAGAAACTGAGGCTACTATCACTCGAGAAGAGTCATCGTCTCATCCCGTGATTAGTCTTGAACAACAGGAGGTGCAAGAAGAGCCTCGAGGCCAAGGAGAGCAAGAGAGTGTAGAAAAGACAAAAGAAAAAGCTCCAACACATGTAAGAGTACTTGGGAAGGAGATTCAAATTGGACTTTTACAAGATGTCCTTGATCAGTTTCGGATGCAAAGAAGAATTGAACCCCCTCTGATTCCTCTCTGTAGATTGGTTCTTAATGAGGCTATTTGAACATCAACGTCTGAGATTACTATTTTGAGAGATAGTTTTGATTCTAGTTTTGGTTCTTAATAGTGCACCTTTTCTAGTATCCTTGCAACGGCCAGGAAGTGATCAATTTTTCTATGTTACGGCACTTGATCATCAAGAATGGGGACCTATTTGGAATCAAATAAGTGAGGACTTTGACAACCAGCTAAGTAATGAGTGGCAAGACTTGAAGGGGAAGAAGTTCCTCGTTTGGGATGGAAATCATAGGTTGAAGGCATGGTTTTCTCGGATCAAAGACGGTACTCTTTTGATAAATCTATCATGCATAAGGAAATGTTCTATTATAGTTTGCATTGCACATGATTATGTCATGCTTACTTGTAGAATTGATATGTTGTAGCTTATTCAATAATGCCAACTCGCCATATCCAAGTGAGATGCCAATTCATAGAGGTGTAGAAATCTCAAGAGGGAGAGCTACTTCTTGCCTTAAAATCAACCAATGAGTAAGATAACTTTTTATAATACTTCTATGTATAGCTAGTTTAACTTCTTCTCTTTAGAAACTAAGTCTATTGGTATTTATGTCTTTAACTTCTCCTCTTTAGAAAGTAATCCCCATGTGAATATATGTTGGTATTGCAGACTTGTTCGAGCGCATGTAGAGCATTCATATGGGCACGAGGTCTTCCTTTTTCAAAAATTTGGCATGGCAGATAAATCCTCACTTCTTGAGTTATTGAGTGAAGAGGATAAGAGATGGGTGGAAGTGGAGATGGCAATAGAAAGGAAGAATAGTAACCCATGGTACAGAGCACCAGCTATTGTCTTAGCACAACTTGTTTGGAAGGTATCTGTGCGAACTATAAATATCCCTTTGCTCTATGAAAGGTGTCCCAAAAAGGATAATGTTTTGATTTCTTGTTTTCATGGAAGGTTGATTTTTCACGTGCAATCAAGAAAGCTACTCAAAGTCTTAATCAACAATCGAAGATGGAGTTTGGAGGAGTATACTAATAAATTTATTAAGGCTATTAAGAATGTGGAAGTCATCTTTCATGATCAAGCATACAATGTTTTTATTTCTTGTTTTCATGGAAGGATGATTTTTCACGTGCGATCAAGAAAGCTACTCAAAATCTTGATCAATCGAAGATGAGTCTGGAGGAGTATACTAATAAATTTAGTAAGGCTATTAAGAATGTGGAAGTCATCTTTCGTGATCGAGCATACAAGATGGTACCTATTGCCAATCTCGCAAATGGTGATGGCTTCTTCGAGCTTCTATTTAGTTATGATTGGAATCAAAAGGGTGCCACGACTAAGGACAAAGTGCATATATTAGCCTCATCACATCTCAATCCTAATAGGTAATGTCAATTAATGTTTTTGCACAATCACTCCATAGTGATGCTAATATTTTTTTCCTTTGCCATGATATTAATAGGAAAAAAGAGCTTCTACAACAATTGATGATGGCACGTGGAAATGATCCAGTTGCATCTGCTAAGTATGGGGATGCTCAAAAGTTTCGACTACATGTGAAAAAGGAAACATATTGGCAATACTTGTTTGAGCGAGGGATTTCCATCATCAACAATTTGCGAAGCCATGATTTGGAATTGCCCGATGGGTTTGAGACATTTGCTCGAGAGCAAAGATGACTTCACCTCCAAGAAGCCTTCCCTATGCTTTGGAAGGATATGAAGTCTACTCTTGAAGCAGATAAGCAGCCAGAAATGCAGGAGTCATCCTTACGCTTGGTGTATAGGTGGTACAATAGCAACCCTCTTCTTTCTCTTAGGATTAATAAACTGTTTTACTCATATGTCTACATTCTTTCATACATAATAAGTGGATATGGTCTTTGCATGATATCAATTCATCTGCAAGGATGCCATATGAGGTCATGGCATGGACAAACATGGAGAAAGAGGGAAGCATGTATCACTTATCTTGGAAAGATAAGGGCATAACGATTTGGGAGATTAATGTGTGTCCTTGGTGGTTGGATTACCCACTGGGAAAAGTACATCCCACTGAGAAAAATAGACGTGAAGGTAATACTCCAAAGTTCCTATTCTATAGGCATCTAGACCAATGTCTATATATGCGGGTATCTACCATATACTTAAGTTTGCAACATTTGCTGCTCAGTCTTTGAGAAGAACATGGAAGACAATATGGATGAGGATGAATTGGATGCAGAGAACCGTTATGTGGATATCGGGAGGAGGAGGAGGGAGGAGGAGGAAGAGGGAGGAGGGGGAGGAGGAGGGAGGAAGAGGAGGAAGAGGGAGGACGAGGAGGAGGAGGGAGGAGGAGGAGGAAGAGGGAGGAGGAGAAGGGAGGAGGAGGAGGGAGGAGGAGAGGGAGAGGATGGCTTGCAAGGTTGGAGGAGAGGGGAGGAGGAGTTGCAAGGTTAGGACATGCTTTTGGACGTGGAGTGCAAGGAAGCATGGACGCTTGAGACAATTGCTTGGAATACCAAAGTAGAACTCAACACAATGCCCCAAAGACTGTGGGCTTCATTCCATTATGGGGTATTTATACAAGTTGGAGAGCTTCTCTCTCTACATGAAGGAATTGTAAGACATTCTCTCTCTACATGTAGAACTCGCATGTAGGAGTTGCATGTAGAACTCATATGTAGGAGTTGCATGTAGGAGTTGTATGTAGAACTCACAGTAGGAGTTGCATGTAGAACTCACATGTAGAACTCACATGTAGGAGTTGGATGTAGGAGTTGCATGTAGGAGTTGCATCTAGAACTCACATGTAGAACTCGCATGTAGGAGTTGCATGTAGGAGTTGTATGTAGAACTTGCATGTAGGAGTTGCATGTAGAACTCGCATGTAGGAATCGTATGTAGAACTTGCATGTAGAACATGCAAGTTGGATTTCTAAGAGGGATTATTTCTAGCCTTATGCAAGTACAAGCGGAGCTTTGCTTGCTACTCTACACACACATCCTGTTCTACCTAAGTCCATGTTGGCATAGAGACAACATACTCTCGGTCCATTTTATTACCCGTCCTCGGGTTATGGCTGATTGCAAGCACATACCTGGGTTTCCATGCTTTTAGTCCAATGGCTGTGGAACTTGTGTCATGCCAGTCGATCCTGCTGTAAAGCCTTGGCACCATACAATTTTTGCTCAGTTTTCAAGTAGCCTGTATCCACCATTTGCTTGAATAGAGATATGTGGTGTGCTTCTAAGAAGATCACTCTTTGATAGAGTCAGCTTGTAATCTGAGCATTGACCCTTTCATTGGGATTGAAACTGAGTGGAGGCAAATGGGAATCGAGGTAACATGGGACCTCCGGAATGAATTCCAATGTTTTACAGAATATAGCACTTAGGCAAAGGAAGCGATCGATGTTGCTATGTATTATTTGCTCATGCTACTGAAGTGCTCAGACCATTTTGCCTTGGATATTCCATTCTAAACCAGAGTATGGCTCATTCATTGGCCAATTAATGGTTCGATCTTTATCCAAAGTGTGCATGTTGGCTTCCCATTTTTTACGCTGTGGAACTACATAGAACTTGGGATGGGTTCTGTGACATGGAGGTGCACGTAGGTACTCCTTCAAGAAGATTACATCAAAGAGCTTGGGATGGTAGTGCCAATCAGGTTGTGGATCCAACTTGCTAATCCAACCTTCACTAATTTGACACTGACAAATGTTGGTAGGAAAGTGTCCAGGGTCCATCCACCTCGAGTTTTCATATCAGGATATTTGCTCCAAAATTCCTTGATGGGGTTACTGGGAAGTGGTATCTCATCAAAATTATACCCATCATTGGAACTTGGCATGGGAGTATGAATTGGATTATCCGGATCCTGATATTCAAAATCAAATACTATGTCATTTTTTGCTCATAGAAGCACAAGTAGTGTCGGAGGTGATGACGGGGCAAGGAGAGAACTGGGGACATGGGGGAGAAATATGGTAGAGTGTTAGCTGCGGAAGGGGGAGCAGAGGGGAGGGGGGGAAGGACTGGGCAAATGGTTTGAGTAGCTTGGTAAGCCTCAAGGGTAGGATTAGCAAGGGAGGGGAAGAAGCTAGGTTTGAGGGGCTTGTAAGTTTGTGACTGTTGGGTTAGTTGAAAATGGTGAGAGGCATGAGCAAAGAGACGATGGGGGGAATAGATGTTAGGATGGAGCTCGAGGAAGGTTAAGAGGGTGGTAGTAGCAAGGGTAAGTGAGGTTATGATGTTGGCAAAAAGAGTGGTTAGATATGGGAAGTTGGATGTGAGATAGGCCCTGTCATCTTTTGACACTTTCTTTTGCTGGTGCGATGGGATCATCAGCTACATGGGTGGGATGTCAGTTATGTCGTGCCTTGCAAATAATAGTGATGACCTTTGTAGCAATGGCAACAAACTTACAATAACCTTGAGGGGAGGACTACCCATGAGGCATACATATGCAATGAAAGCATCCGTCCTAAGTGCTATAAACCCGGCATGTCTAGACAGGCAGAAGATATTTTTCTCATCTTCCAACAAGTCTTGGCAAATTTTGCACAGGGCTTTAGTCCTGATGGAATGTTCCCATTTGATTGTTGGATGATCATATGATCCTGATTTGGAGTTGCTTCCATTGAATAAGCACACGTGCATTGAGGTGATCTTATTTTAGAGCAGCCACAAGCTCTTGGTACACCACTATTGTGCATTATAGTGGGGCTTCATTGGTGTTGTCTTCTAATGCTTCATTGTTGTGCACTAGCAATTGGAGTTCAAGCTTGGACATGATTACCTTTTGGGAGTGCATCTCATTCATTTTTTCTTTGTATTGATGGTAGATGGTTGTATATGCCTCCTTAAGCTTTCTCATTTGCAAGGTGACCTTTGTGTGTTGAGGAATGTCTTCACTGGTATTGGACCATTGGTCCAAGACTTGTGCTTGTGAAGTGCTAGCCTCTTGAGCGGTAGCAAGTTGGTCTTTTAAGATTTTGCATTCCCTTGTAAACTCATCAATGTTGAAGGCACGTATTGCCAAAGATTGTTTCATGTCTTCAAGCTTGTCTTTGCAATCCTGGAGCTCTTCTTTGTGAATTAGAGTGAGTCGAGCTTCTGCCACTACCTCCGTCTATTGAGCATGTGTGGATGTCAAGGAGTTATAGTAGGTTTGTAGGATTGTCGTTGCTTGTACTACTGCTGTCAGCTGTGTTTAACTTTGATGGTTGGAGGTCACATCCCTCACTGTCTTCTCTTGAGCTTGGAGAGCTTGGTTCATGCGCACTTCTTCTACCTCCTTCTCATCTATCTGCACCTAAAGTGCCTTGACCTCTATGGCGATTGCTTGGAATTGGTCTTCAATTTTTGTTGCAGTAGTCTGCTTGTCCAATTCTCTTGCATATTCTTCCTTGGCCAAGCTAGTGAATAGTTCTGACATTTAGATCATTTGGCTAGCTTGATATTGGAGAATGACAGACAGTGATGAGGCCTGGCAATATTGTTGATACAAGTGGTGCCCATGTAGCCATCCCGATGATTCTGTAGTACTTGGGGAAGGTTGTTCCAATGGCATTTCAGTCCCTTGTGTACAATAGCCATACTATTGATTTGGCACTAGCTCCCCTTGTGGCTCATCGACTGGCATGGTGTCGATGGGCGGTTCTAGTGATGATGTAGTCTCAGGCTTTGGTGTCGATCTTTCCTCAGGTTCTAGTGCCGATCTTGCCTCGGGCTCTGGTTGCTGCTATCATTGGGAGATATATTGGTTGCAATTGTGCATCGAGCTGTAGCATCTCGTGGGGCAATTACTCAATCCCAACCTCCAAAATAGGTATTTTTGCTAAGGCATCTGCACTTATCAATGTGATAGTAGGAGAAGTTGGTGATGGCTCCCATACTAGTGAGAAGGGTATGTCCAACTCCTCAATTGGTTTTGGTGACTGGGGCAAAGTCATTTCTCTTTCTTGTAGTTCTTTTTTTATGATTATAGCCAATAAGTGTGGCAGTTTACATTTTTGGCCTGAAGAACCATCTAGTTTCTTTATAAAGAAGCTGACGAAGTGGTGGACCCAGTCTTGTTTTAGCTTCCTACTCAGCAAGACAAATGTGTAGAGTGGAAGGGATCGATTCTTGCTACACTTAACCCCCAGGATTGTGGATAGGAATTGTGTTGCTTCCTTGAGGCGAAGATCAAGGATTGTGCGAGCAATATGCCATCTCTATGGATCAGTGTGCCCTTGGTGAGGAGAGACTGTACTTCGAGAAACTTTGCATCAGCAGGCCATTTAGGATATTTGGTACCTTGTGTTGGTAGTGAGAAAGCCCTTTAAATGATTGTACTATTGAGGATAATGTTTAGTGGGCTTTATGTACAGTGATTGTACTGTACTGGCCAACCTTTGCATTTCTAGAGTGGTAAGAATGGAGAAAGTCCTTGATGTATGTGATCATTGTAGGACTGTTCTCCAAGGATTTTAGGCTCTCATGCAAACTGCCTAGACCCCTTTGCTCTAAGTAAGATGTTGCTTCTTGGGAAAGAGCATAAGTTGAGGTGGGTGGCCAAACAAGTTCCAGTGACTAGGCCCTATCAATGGCTGTGTAGGCTGGTGGTGACTAGGGTGGCATTTGTTCATCTTGGTCATGCGCTGAATCCTCTTCAGAGCTATCGCTCTGGACCACAAATGCCTGTGGTCATTATCAAAACTATAGCTGATCAATTGGCCTCTATTGATGCTCCTGTGGATGATAGTGACATGGTTGCAGTCACTCTGAATGGACTTGGTCCCAAATATAAGTCATTTGACACTTCTATTTCTATGAGACAGAATATGCCGGATTTTAATGAGCTAGTTGCTCTTTTCATCCATGAGGAAGTGAAGCTTGGATTGAATACCAATGGCAGTAGCTCAAGGAATAGTGATGTAGTGTTCTACTCTGATCAGAGAGGCCATGGTGGACGACACAGAGGTTCATTCTATGGTAGAGGTGATGGCAAGCATGTCCCTAAAACCCATAGTCAGTCACCTCAGAGAGGAGGTGGAGACTTTAGAGGTAGGGGGAGAGGTGCTTCTCATGGTAGAGGTACTTGGCAGCAACTGCAACAAACAGTGCATAATCCTAATAGTGATAAGACATGTCATTACTATGGCAAGGTTGGCCATATTGCCTGAGATTGTTTCAAGAAGCAAGCAAATCAAAGAGGAAAGGAAAATCAGCATGGTCATTTTGCCTCTTCTAGTCATGTGCATGAGACATCCTCAAATCAGCTATTTGCTATGATGCATGTGTAGGATCATAAGCCTACTGATGGTGGCTTGGATGATATATGGTATATTGATTCAGGAGCATCTAATCACATGACACCACATGGAGAGTGGTTTGATGAGATGACTCCTGGTGTGCATGGTTATGTTTGCACAGGAGATGATACACAGCATGACATTACACACAAGGGTGTTGTACCTCTGGTGATGCATGATGGTCAGACCAAGAAGTTATGTGAAGTGTTGCATGTGCCTTCAATCACCAAGAACTTATTGTCTGTTGGACAAATGGCTGAGCAAAACTTGCAAGTTCAGTTTAATAAGGATGGATGCTTCATTGAGGAGTTTGGTAATGGCTGCAAGTGGATTGCGAAAAGGAAAAGGCAAGGAAGAATGTTTACTTTAGATGCAAGCATGTCAGAACTAAAGGCTGCCATGTTTACCCATGGTATGGGTGTTGTCTCTGATTTGGAAATTTGGCACAAATGCATTGGTCATATTAATATTCAGAAGCCAAAAATATGCAGCATAAATGCATTGTTGTTGGCCTACCAAAGTTTAAGTATAATGCTTTGGAGCATGTATGTCCTGCATGCCAATTTGGGAATCAATCCAGGTTGCCATATAATAGGCATATGCGGGAAAGTAATAGACCCTTGCAGTGGATTCACACTGATGTCTGGGGTCTAGCTCAGACTACCTCGATGGAAGGTTCATCATATTATGTCACATTTATTGATGATTTCAGCCGGTATACATGGCTGTATTTTTTGAAACATAAGGATGAGGTCCTGCCTGCCTTCAAGCATTTCAAGCAACATGTTGAAAAGGAGTTTGGGTCATATATCACATGCTTGAGATTAGATAATGGAGGTGAATATCTGTCAAATGAATTTGATGACTTCTTGGCCTATCATGGGATTAGATGGGAGCTTACATGCCCATATACACCATAGCAGAATGGAGTGGCTGAATGTAAGAATGGGGTGATTGGTTCGTTTGGTAGAGCCATGTTGAATGAAAAGAACTTACTTGATTATTATTGGGCAGAAGCACTTGCAACTGTAGTGTATGTGCTGAATCACACTCCTATTGCTAGCATTCATATGCTCACACCATATGAGAAATTGTATCGACAGAAGCCTGATGTCAGTCATTTAAAAGTGTTTGGCAGCTTGGCATATGTGCATATACCAGATGAAAAGAGACAGAAGTTGGATCCCAAAGCTGAAAGATGTGTGTTTATTGGTTATGTACGAAACTGAAAGTGTTATGAATGCTACAACCCATCGACCAAGAAGACTATGGTGAGTCAGGATGTTGTTTTTGATGAGCTAGAATCTTGGTATGGCAAGCCGAAAGTGGCTGTTCCAAATGATGCATCTGCAAGTCATGCATATGATAATAATCAGCAAATTAGTACATCCATATCTGGGCCTACATCTACTGGTTCTACTATAGTGAATCCTTGGTTTGGTAGGTTACGCAATTCCACTAACACTGCTATGTTAGTTAGGGGGAGAGATAAAGGGAAAGCCAAGGTTGTTGAGGTGCTAGAAAAGTCACCTTCTAAGACATCTTCTTATTGTATTGCTCAAAAATCCCTTTGAGGGTAGATGTCATCAGGTGCATTGCAACTCCAACGGATTGAGCTGACAATTTGGATTTGCCATCCATGCAATTCTTCAAGTTGGTTATCATGCTCTTGGTGATCGCTCTTGAGAAAGAGACATCACATCCTTTTATTTGCTCTCCTGTTGCTTGAATCTGCTAGAACTTCACTGTTCCTCTCATATCAGGAAAGAAGTGGATTGTCTTCTTTAGCATATCTTGGAGTTCTGTTGGAAAGCTAGAAAGCTTGACTCCACCATCTTTACTAATCTGAGCATTGGAGTATAAATCTACAATATCCTATCTGTTCCATTGCTTCTTCAAGAAGTGTGCTTGGTTGTGAATTGGGCTGACGGGTGGGTGCTAGGTGCTGGGTGCTGGGTTCTAGCAAGAGGGTTCCGAGATTAGATGTCCCTGGGCCATCAAATTGTGGCTATGATTCATCATGCTCAGCAGCTCTGTGGGAGGAAGGAGAAACTCTGTGGGAAGCTTTGTGGGCGACTTTGAAAAGTCACTTTGGCTTTACGAAGTGGTTTTGAGAGCCTGTTAAGAGCTTTCAAAAAAAAAAGTCATTTTTTGAGCTTTTCCCTGTTCCGTTCGATGGTTCCGTTCGATGACAGAGACTCCGTATTGACTTGTAGAGGCAACTATTGCTTGCTTTTGGTGTCCACATTACTTCAGGAGCCTGGAAACACCTTTATTCTTGAATCTGGGATCATTTCAGTGGATTTCTGACTCACAGTGTCAGTTTCTGCGTTTTTTGCCCGGGTGTTGGAACTCAAGTTTGGAGCAACCATTTGCAGATCTGTCAGTTCCGGTGGACTCAGGAGGTCCTAAAACTTCTATGTTGCTCATCATTCGCACTCCGGTGGAGTTTACAGATAGCTCTGTTTCCAAAAACGTTTTTCAGTTCGTGTGTTGGACCCAGTGATTGAGGCCACGGTTTCCAAAACCGTCTGTCCCATTGCATTCCGGATGCCCAAAAACCCCTACCTATCAGTTCTTGCGTGATTCGGTGGAGGATTTTCAGAGTTATAAATCTCTGTGTATTCGATTTCGTCTCTCTGTTATGCATTTTTCATACTAAGGTTTTGAAACCTTAGATTTATGCCACATGGCAGTGGATAAGTGTTGACTCCCATTTCTCACTCATCGGTTGGGATTTTGGAGTTCTGGCAGAAGAGAGATATTTGCATATTTTCTTGCTGAGTCCGATTATGCAATGGCGCCCATGTTTTGAAGCATCTCAGGTTCTATTTTCAGTAGCGCTCATTACCGTGGGACTATGATTTCTTGAGCATACCTTATGCAGATCACTCTGGTTGCAGTTTGAGTAGTGTGCGCTCATTCGTGGTATGCATTGGGTTGCAGTGGATGATTTATAGGCCATTTGGATGCATTGCGGTCCTTGTTGGATGCGCTGATAGGCCCAAATTGCCTTGTGGGATGCTATTTTTTATGGACGCCTTGCACATGGATGCTATTTTAAGCTGAGGGACAGCTTTGACACATTGCAGGTGATGCACTGATAGTGCTATGCTCTCTTGGATGAGACATTATTGATGCATATGCCAGTGGACAGTGTTTATGCTTGAGTCATTTGGCACTTATTGGCATTTTCTTTTGGGCCAGATTTGCTCATATGGATGCATAGTATATGCACATGAGTCAGATGCATCTTTTGATGCTTTGAGCTTTGAATTTTGGTGATATTTCACTCTATTGTGGCATACACATTTGGGTGCACCTGGTATTTGGTGTGATTCTCTCTTGCAGGCACTAGCATTTGGGATTTTGCTTTATTTGCATCATGGCATCCTCTTCCATGCCTGAAAAGGAGTTTTTCAGCATTAAAAAGTTTGATGGGACAAACTTTTCTTTGTGGAAAGAACAGATAAGGGATGTGCTTATTCAAAAGAAGCAGATTAAACCCTTGGCAGGGATTGAAGCTAAGCCTGCAAATATGTCTGAGGATGATTGGAATGAGTTGGATGCATTAGCAAAGTCTACTATTAGACTTCATCTTGCAGAGTCAGTTTATTTCACAGTAGTAAATGAGCAAACTACGGAAGATTTGTGGAAGAAACTGTGTGCCACTTATGAAAAGGAAACTGCCTCTAATAAAGTTTACCTCATGAAGAGGTTGTTTGAGCTGCAGATGAAGGAAGGGGTCTCCATTGCTTCTCACTTGAATGAATTCAATATTATTTTCAGCCAGCTTCAGGCTCAGAAAATGAATTTTGATGCGGAGACTAAGGCAATATTTCTCTTATGTTCATTGCCATCCTCATGGGATACCTTCCGTACAGCTGTCAGTAACTCTGCACCTGGTGGAGTACTGAAATTGGGCAGATCACAGTTCAGGGGGAAGTCCCAAGAAAGAGGGAAGTCTCGTAGCAAATCCAGGGCACGGAACATTGAGTGTTACCATTGTGGCAAGAAGGGCCATATGAAAAAGGATTGCTACAAGCTGAAAAGAGAGCAAAAGGATAAGAAAAAGAATGCAAATTGGGGTGCAAATCAAAAGGAAGAGAGTCCAAGGGAGGACAAAGGAAAAGTGAAGATCGAGGAGATCAATGCAGTCACACGTGATAGTGACAATGATGTTCTCTTCATGTCTAGTTTATCTGCAGAGTTGCTTACCACTTCAGATGATGCATATTCCCAGGATTGGATTTTGGATTCTGGTGCTTCATTCCATGTTACTCCCCATAGGGAATGGTTCTCCACTTATGATAGTGGAAAGACAGGTTGTGTGCATCTTGGAAATGACTATGCATGTGACATAGTGGGAGCAGGTGACATAAAGTTTTCTTTTGCAAATGGGTCTGCATTTGTTTTGAAACATGTGAGACATGTGCCTAAGCTGACCAAGAGTCTTATTTCAGTGGGTCAGCTAGATGATGCTGGTTTTCACACCACTTTTGGCTTTCAGAGTTGGAAAATTCAGAAGGGCTCTATGCTTTTGGCCAGGGGTGCCAAGTGTGGGACTTTGTATCCCTTACATGTATCAGGGGTATTTGATCATGTTGTTGCAATAACCGAGCAGCCAAGCACTTCCTTGTGGCATTGCAGGTTGGGGCACATGAGCCAGAATGGAATGAAACTCTTATGCCGTTTGGGTTATGTACCGCATTTGAGTTTCTCTGATTTTGAATTTTGTGAGCACTGTCTCTATGGGAAGCAGACTAAATCAGCCCATAAAAGAAGGGGAAAGAAAGAGTTTGAAATGCTTGATTTGGTGCATTCAGACGTATGTGGTCCCATGCCTACACGGTCATTAGGCGAGGCTGAATACTATGTGACATTCATTGATGATGCAACTAGGAAAGTGTGGGCTTATGCTATAGCTCGGAAGAGTGATGTGTTCCAGGTATTTCAGAAATGGCTGGCCTTGGTTGAGAATCAGTCAGCTAGAACGCTTAAATGCCTACGGACTGACAATGGTGGAGAGTATCTCTCTCATGACTTTCAGCATTTCTGTGATACACGTGGGATTAAGAGGGAGCTCACATCCCCTCGTACTCCAGAGCAAAATCCAGTTGCAGAAAAAATGAATCGTACCATTCAAGAAAGGTTGCAATGCATGCTTTCCAATGCAAGTCTTTCTGGTGGTTTTTGGGCTGAGGCAATGAAGACTGCAGTGCATGTGATCAATAGATCACCTAGTAAGAGTTTGGATGGTGGTATTCCTGAAGAGGCATGGAGTGGCAAGAAGCCCTCTTACTCTCATTTGCGTATATTTGGGTGTGAGGCATATGCACATGTGCCAAAAGAGCTTCGAAAGAAGCTAGATCCTAAGTCTAGGAAATGCATCTTTCTAGGTTATGGTGAAAGTGGAGAGATGGGCTATCGTCTCAGAGATCCAGAAGCAAAGAAGATCATACGCAGCCATGATGTGGTCTTCAATGAGAAGAAGATGCATAAGGCACCCATGAGGGATGTGGAAATGAGGAGAATCACTTTCCAGGATGTGAATCCACCTGCATATGTTGATAGGCAGCAAGCTGTCCATGCACCAAATGTGCAAGAAATGGTACAACCAAGTATTCCCACAGGTATACAATCAAGGGTAGATGATGGATCATCTATTGGTGGAAATGATGAGCCAAATGTGGCTGATATGCAAGTGGGACAACAAGCTGAAATGCCCTTGAGAAGATCATCTAGAGTGTCTAGACCGCCTGATAGGTTTGTTCCAGGGGTAGACTATGTGATGCTTACTAATTGCGGGGAGCCTTCTTGCTACAGAGAGGCTATGATGCGTGAGGATCAACGCAAGTGGGAGTATGCTATGCAATCAGAGATGAGTTCACTTATGAAGAATAAGACTTGGGACTTGGTTTCTTTGCCACATGGAAAGAAAGCATTGCCATGTAAATGGGTCTACAAAATGAAGGTCACACGTGATGATGTGCCTAGGTACAAGGCCCGTTTGGTTGCTAAAGGGTTCAAGCAAGAGAAGGGTGTGGACTTTGATGAGATATTCTCTCCGGTTGTGAAGATGACCACACTTAGATGCATGCTTGGACTAGTGGCAGTAGAGGATATGGAGCTTATGCAAATGGATGTCAAGACAGCTTTCTTGCATGGGGATTTGCATGAGGACATTTACATGGTGCAGCCGGAAGGCTTTGAAGAAAAGGGCAAAGAGCATTTAGTTTGCAAGCTGAAAAAGAGTCTCTATGGTCTTAAGCAAGCACCTAGAGAATGGTATCAGAAGTTTGATGCTTTCATTCGGTCCCAGGGTTTTAGAAGGAGTGAAATTGATCACTGCCTCTACACTAAAAGGGCTAAGGATAGTAGCCTGATAATCCTGGCACTATATGTGGATGATATGCTATTGGCTAGCAAGAATACTTATGAGCTAGATGCATTAAAGGCCAAGTTGCATGAGGCCTTTGATATGAAGGATTTGGGACTTGCAGGTCATATTCTTGGTATGCGCATCACGTGTGATCGGAGTAGGAAACTCCTTTGGCTTTCACAAAAAGAGTATGTTACAAAAGTATTACAGCGTTTCAATATGGAGGGGGGGAAGGCAGTGAGTACTCCATTGCCTCCATATGTGAAACTGAGTCATACAGATAGTCGCAAATCAGATGAGGAAAGGGCCATGATGGCCAAGGTTCCTTATGCATCAGCAGTTGGGAGTCTTATGTATGCTATGATAGCTACTAGACCAGACATTGCATTTGCAGTGGGAGTTGTTAGCCGGTATATGGCTAATCCAGGAAAGAGGCATTGGGAGGCAGTTAAGTGCATCATGAGGTACATGAAGGGTACCAAGGAGATGTGCATTTGCTTTGGTAAAGGAGACATGCGTGTACTTGGGTACACAGATTCAGACTATGCAGGGCATGTGGATAGTAGGAGATCCACTTCTGGTTATGTGTTCACCTTTGCAGGTGGTGCAGTGTCGTGGATGTCTCGTGCACAGAAGTGCGTGGCTTTGTCTACCACAGAGGCTGAGTATGTTGCAGCCACAGAGGGTTGCAAGGAGGCTATATGGCTTGATCGGCTAGTGGGAGATTTGGGGATTCATACAGGTGTACCGACATTGCATAGTGATTCCATGAGTGCTATTCAGCTAGCACGGAATCCGGTCTTTCATGCAAAGACAAAACACATTGAGGTCAGGTACCATTTCATCAGGGAGGTACTTGAGGACAAGCGCATAGAGCTTGTCAAGGTTCATACAGATGATAACCCTGCAGATATGCTGACGAAGAGTCTACCTAGTCAACGGTTTGAGTATTGTCGTGTATTGATGGGCATTGGATAGTATGCTCACTAGTTGTTCTCCCTTAAAGGCACATTGTCCTTTAAGTGGGAGGTTGTGGGGGTTAAAGGTCACTGTGCCTTAACCCCAGTTATGTACAATACTCAAACACATATATAAATGAATGAAAAAGAAGATTAGGGTGGTTCTGCACCCACCAAAACTTGTGTGGCTCTCTGTTTCTCTCTCTCTCCTTCTTCCGTTCTTGCTTCCGTTGAGAGCACTCTCAAAATCTTATCGCAGGAGAAATGGACTATGTTGGAACCATACAAGATATTTTGCAAGGGAACTTTAGGATATTCCAAGTATTTATATTTGATGTGAAATGGTTCAAAGTCATTTGTAGAGGCTCAGGCTATGGTCAAGAAGGATCCAAGTGGGATTTTCGCCATTGACTCAATCAAAATTTGAGTTGACCTTATTGACACGTTTGTGCTACCCACACACTTTGAGCAAGTAAGAATTTCTTGTATGGATATCATTTGCTGCTCAACTTCATCAAAGATTGTATGTCATGGATTTTTGTTTTAGGTGGTCTTTCAACCCGATCGGGTGGACAACCAGTGGTGGTTTGTGATTCAAGTTGCACCTAGAAGCCGACATGTATTCCAAGATGTGGAAGTAGATAATGAAATGGAAGAGCAAGAAATAGATGCATTGGATACTAGTAGTTCCAGTAGCCCTTCTACAAGAGTTTTGGAAAGTGAAGATAGTTTGATCTCTTTGGAGGGTTCATTAGATACTGGTTTGGGAGACCTTGATCTACATGATAAAGATGTATGAGACTTGGCCATGGATGGATCAAGAGGATGAGCATCAATCTCACAATGAAGATTCCAATGACGGTTCAATTGATTAAGAAATGGAGAACAACATTGATCTAATATATGTTGCAATGTGAAAACACTTCAATTTGATTTGAATTTTGGAAGGTTTACCAAGGATGACTATCGACGCTTTTTTCGACGCTACGTGTTTTTCCAGAGGCCTTTTTGACTGAAAGAGTGGCACTAATATTGACACTAATCCAACAACAGATAACTTAAATATAGATGCTAATATCGACAAAAATATGGACGTTATGACTTTTTGGCTGTAATAGTGACAGAACGATTCTTGGCCAAAAAACTAAGTAATATTCGTTGAAACAAAGTGTCATAAAAGGAGCTAATGGTAGTAGTGGGTTGTGTAAATCCTCTTAGAAGTTGTTTGCTTCTAGAGACATTTACCCTTTGTAGTAAAGATAACATTGAGTTAATAGAAAATGCATTGCATTATCTCCTTGAATTGAGACATTTTTTGGATGTCTGATCAATAATCTTAGCAAAACCTTTTGGTCAATGCCCAGTGGTACTAGGTCATCCCTTGTATGGATACTTTGAGAGTATTATCAAGCATTTTCAAAATTTATGGAGCTTTATTCCTTCTCTATAATATTTTGGAAAGAAACTTACTCTTCCTCAAACAAGGAGAAGAAACCATAACAATTTTCAAAGCATGATGTACAAAAATAAATGAAGGAGATAATGAGGAAACCAACACCACCACTAAAATTTCTTGCAGAATGACATGATATATTACACTCAACATGCAATGTGGATTCAATGAGTTATGAGCAACTTCGATTCTCAAGTACATATATTCTAGAGAGAAATGCAAGAATTTAACTTTGACCATTAAAAGATTGGCAAAGGCAACATGGTAGTAATCAGACAAGTAATAAATGATCCCATTTGTCAAACTCGAGTACTTGTCTAGTTTTCTATAAGTGGTGCTAGTTTAAAAATTTCCCTAATACTTAAAGTGTTGGCATCACTTTTTTTTTGTTATTATTCTCTCTATTTTGTGGCAATGAAAATAACACAATATTAATAAGCTTCCAAGACTTCTTCTAAATCTAATGCTTCAAATTTTTGAATCGTCTATTTACTAATATGCATTTATATTTTTCATGCCATTTAAAGTTCATGGTCGAAGAAATGAGTAAATTAATTGCCCGGATGAGTCAACAAAACGAGAGTCTAGGTTAATGCCAAGGATATCTTCAACATGTTGGATCCAAACAAGTCACAAATCTAGCAGCAAATCTTCCAATACCTATTAGAGTGCACTTCAAATACAACTAAAATTTATACTAAGGACAAGATGCTACAATTCTAGGCATAGGAAAAGGATTATTTGTACATTTAGATATGCAATAGGGTGTCAATTTGTTCCCATACTGTGCATGGAAGGCTTTGGGGTGACTCAATCCAAGTACTAATTTTGTGAGGATCACTGAGTACAACTAGACATACATAGAGTGATGATTATAAGAGATGTTGAAAGTTCTATAATTGTGGTTGGGTGTATTAATAGCTCCAAAAATGTGTGGAAACTATAAATGCACATTGGGAATATTCTCAATGTTTACCACTAAGGAAGCATTAGATAGGTGTAACCATGAATGACATTGGGTATGTTGTAACAACACAATAAAAAATGTAGCTCCGTCGAGAGAGGAGTTTTTCATTGAATATGACTTTTAGCCATGTTGATGCCAATTCTTTGCTATTATATCATTGCTTCACTATTATTGGTGTTCATTTTGTCTTCTTATTCTAGTTTCTTATTCTATGTGTGATAGCTTCTTATTCTAGTTTTTCTCTAACAACCTTGATGAATAATAAATAAAGAAAAAATGGGAAACACATGCATGTGAAATCATTTTTTCAACAAACACAATCTATGAACTTTCATCATTTAATCCCCAACTTGAAATGCAAGGAGGTAATTTGACAAGCAAGTTCAATGCCATATCTACAAAAGTAGTAAGTATAAGGGAAATCAAGCATATTAAAATGGAAAAACATGTGAGTGAGTTTAAGGATATGATGCCAAATGAGAAGAATTTCTTGTAACTCTAAAAATTTTTGGGCCTAAATATCAATCTTTTTAAGCAAAAACAAAAAAGAATATGGAAAGACGAGTTCTTATGGCATTTTTGAGAGCATCCAAATCAATATAATTCTATTTTTCCTGACCCAAAAAGAAAACATAGAAGGCATCCAAGAAATATTTACAATGCATATGTACAAAACAAGCAAATACAAGGGAATTTTAGTATAATAAAATTGAAAATGAAAGCAATTGTAAAGGATTTGAAGCCAAATCTCCCATGACTTGTTGGAAATATGTTGTACCTAATGGTCATACTAACTTCAATATGTACTCATGAATGTAATGTTTTCCATAAATTCAAAATCCTCTTTTTTTGGACCAAAATTTTAAGTGTTCAAAAAATTGGGACTTGGGATATTCCTAGTTTTCTTAATACGGTCTTCTAGAGAAGCTTGCTAAAGAGAGCCACCCTTATAGTGCAGCTGGAGAGGGTGAAAATAGTTGGGCCCCCATGGATGCACCAACCAAATCGTGGATTTCCAAAAGGAGCTCAAAACTGAAGCCTCTATTCATCCATGTACTTTAATCTTTTCTACATGGTATCAGAGCTTTGTTGTTAGATCCCTCTCCATATCCCATTGTTTGGTCCATTGTCATTGGAGATCATATCCACATCTTGTATGAGGCGCAATTGTTTACAGAGCTAGAAAACTTGAAACAAAGCATCAGACAACAAAGGTTTTGTCATTTCGTTGCTTTAAGAGGCAATCAAAAATCAGAATTAGAAATGGATTTTTACTCATTTTTCTACTTTAAGAGGCAATCAAAAATCAAATTTGATAAGAAAAAAAGACAAGAACTTAGAAAGAAATTTCAAATCATTTTCCTCTTTAGTCAGAGGTAAAAAATGAAGCTCAAGTAATTTTTGTTCCTCTGTCAAAAATTAAATACATGGTGCCACTCATTTTTCTTGTACATTCAAGGATGAAAAAGAGAAAGTCAATAACATAGTGCAATAGAGAACAGGTGTAGTTCGGGTATTTGACCTAAAAGTGACCCAAGATTGACTTGAATTGCTCAAAACTTAGCAAAATTTAAAATTTGAATATTTAGAATCACTATGATGAAGTTGAATACAGTCAACAGACATATCAAAGGTCCTACATAGGATGATTGGTAGCTGAAATTGCTCAAAACCCAACAAAACCAAAAAATTAAACATTGTGAAGAAGCTAAATACAATCAAGAGACAATTAGAGATATACACACAATGATAGACAGCTACATTCGAAGTGGGATAATGTCATGTAATTTGTTGAAAGACCAAGGTCGTGTTAGAGAGGTACACCTTGCAATTGTTATTATAAGCTTGCCAACTCATCTTGATCATAGTCAGACATCAATTAACACGTAGCAAGTAGTACTAGGAAGATTTGAGCATTAAGAGAGAAATTAGAGCCAAGTCCCCTTCCAAATTCCTTTTGGATCTCCATAGGTTAGCAACTTGCTCTCGGGGGGGTCACTTGTCATATGTAACCCTATCACGTGAGTTCAACAGATGGGTTTTTATTAATTCAATTACTTACATATTTATATATACATAAGGAAGTAATTTAATACCCAAAGGTTAATATACAGAAGGGTGTTTTATATTGAAAATTTTCTAGAAGCTTGCAACATGTGACATGGATATTTACGTAGAGTGGCTTATGTCATGGGACATTTTGAAATGCTATTACTGGCATTTTCCTTTTGAAATGAGTAAGCGCTCCTATTGCATTTTCTTAAGTTCTAGAGAATTCTAAAAACCTTTTCTCTTTATTGCTCTTTTTGGCCTTTGCATTAGGATGAGGTTAGGATACTATGCTTTCTTGAATTCTAGAGAATTCTAAAAACCTTTTCTCTCTTTATTGCTCTTTTTGGCCTTTGCATTAGGATGAGATTATGATGCTATGATTTTCTCTCTTTATTACTCTTTTTTGGCCTTTTCATTAGGATGAGATTAGGATGCTATGAGGATGCTATGCTTTCTTGCATACATTGATCTCTAATCTTGATGAACACCATTAATGTTGAATTTATTTTTTGAAATTTTTTTATCCCGTCACTCTCTTTTTTTTTCTTTCTATCCACAGAGGGATTGCATTGAATCAATGGTGGAGGACTATTTTTGAAGTTGATGCCTCTTATACTTGATTTTCTTTGGTTCTACTCAGTCTATTTAGCACTGCCTTTGTAAAGATCCTTCAGGCTCTCAAACAATTGATCTATTATTTAAAAAAGAATAAATAGTGGAGAGCCACTTCTATAATTAAATCCATCGGATAAAACCTGTGAGAGTAAAGAAGTAAGGTATTTATTTTGAGATAGCCCTATTCAAAAGGATTCTCCCACTTGGGAAAATATAGTATCCATATAGCAACAAGGGATCAAAGCAAAAGGAAAAATTTTCATTGAGTGAGAATCCCATTATGCTTGAGGGTTTCTCACGCACTTGTGCCTAGAGTTGTAGATTAGCAAGTACCATGAGCATCACTACCAGTGACAGTTTGAACTAGAATATGGTAAACATGATCAATTCAAAGTAAATGAAAGAATAAAACTATTTCTAGGTTAGGAGAACATAAGCCCTTGTGTCTGATACATTGAGAGCTAAAGAAGGCTCTTATATATGGTATCTTCAAAGATTAAAGAAGACCCTTTCTAGCTTCTTAGACCATATCTTTTCTCGAGGTATTATATACGCTACACAATGCCTAGAAATGGCATCTTGTTGTTTGCGGCATATGCTACACTCATGCTACACAATGCCTAAAAATGCCTAGAAATGGCATCTTGTTGTTTGCGGCATCTAGTGGTGGATTAGTTATTAGAAGGACAATGCTAAAATCTCCCTGAGTTGTCATGGATGTGGTTGTACATAGGTGTTAGCATGGCGTTGGAGCATAGGTCCCAAATGCACTTATATTGTAGTCATACATGCAGTGATGAAGCAATAATCTATGTGCATATATAATTTATATTATTGTCATGTATTAGATGCTAATTTTGTGATGAAGGGATGTAGAAGACCGGAAGATGTGGCTACTCGATTAATTTCTTTGTTGCAATCTATTATGAGTTGCATTCTTCTTGGCAACTTATTTTTCATTACTTTCGGTCTACATCTTCTTGACATAGGTGGAGTGTATCACAGTGTGGTATGACATTAAGGCTGTTTTTTTTTGTGACTAATATCTTTCCAAGAGCGTCTCATGGTACAACTTATAGAACATATAGATGACTAGAATTCATAACATGCCATGAAGAGAAATCTTTGTTTCCGGATTGCAAAGTTCTAGAAATTTGTTTAATGGGCCTAATTGTAGTTTTGCACTGTTTTGCATAGTGTATCTCGAACATAATGAGTACCGTTTTGTGAGCATTTTGTTGAGAATTTGTAACTCTTGTAATCTAGATGATATGAGAGTGATTCAAGCACCTATATTTTTCATTTTCTAAGTAAAAAATTCACATGCATAAAACCAATTCACATTAAATTTCACAAATTGGCATTAAGGTATTGGCACTTTTGCTTAACAGAAGATGACATAAGCTATTTTGATTAACATAATGTACAGTTTTAATGAAACCTAGCATAATCTAACAAGAAGTAGCTAATCTAATGTACACAGGGTTGAGGGGGGCACAAGGAAACCTATTGAACCACCTCCCTTTCACCATAGCTAGGAATCTTGGCTCAACCTTGGTGGACGGCAGGGCAATCACATGGCTAGGCAAGTTGAAGCAATGGAGGTGTAGGGGGGAGAGCAAATGCTCGCCAAGAGGGCTATTACTACCATGAGGCAAGGGGAGACACAAGGCGTTGCTAGCAGGACTGGAAGAGAGTGGGACAAAGAAGGCCAAGGGGCATCCACCATGGTTATATGCCTATGAAAGGGAAAAATAATTTTCACAAATATTTGGTGTGCGTGGAAACTATGGAAAATATGCATTGGTCCACATGTACGAGACATGTACTTTTGGCCATTAATCAGCTATTGCCTTGTCAAGATTTTTAATTCTTGACATTGATTCCACCCATTACAAGCTATGGATCTTATGGGGTGGAATCTACATTTGCTAAATGCCTATATCTCCATCCTCTTCCGTCTATCATCTATACACCAATGATAATGCGACTCTTGTGTTCATAACCTATCTGCCATCATCGATCACAAAGTTTCATTTCTTTGGCTAGGGCCCTGTCTCACCCTGCCCTACTCCTCCCCCTCCTCCTCTTTTGTAGTGTGCCTCTAGCGTAGAGCAATGATAGGAAACTTGATCTGCTCTTGGCCTAGAGGGGTAGCCATTGTTGCAAGGCTCAATGTCGCCTCATATTGGAGCCTTGGTGCCTCCATGATGAGCATCAGAGCTCTGTCTGCTAGCTCCAATCATTAGTCGTGCCTTCTAATAGAACACCATTGTAACACATAAAATTAAGCATACTAACCAAAACATCCTAAATGACATGCCAAAATCCCTTGTAAAATTCAACAATGAAGCCATCTTGTTTTAGAACATTCTCACAAGTCCTCTCCCATTCACTGTCAACCATAGGGGAAGAATTGTCGATGATGCAATCGCAAAATCAATCCAACCATGATGTCTAGGTTGTGCAATATTGTGAGAATATTCTTGAATATGGAGTAAAATGGTATATGAATAACACGGTTGCAAGCTCTCTACAAGCTATGAAGGTGCAATCTTATCTTGATCTTATCTTGATCTTGCCAAATCTTGCTAAATCTTGCTGCCAAAATTTAATGGCCCTTAATGGGCCGCCGCTTTTGAAATCCCCTCCTAATCTTGTTCCATCTTCCTCGCCATCTCCTTCTCCCCCATCCTCCACGATCCTCTCTTGCTAAAGCAAGACTCTCTCCCCCATTCCGGCGGACCTTGGCAACGCCCTCCGCCACGGAACTCTCAATCTAGCAGACAACCAGCTTACCGGAGCTTTCCCTTCCTCTCTCTCGGAGCTCACTGCAGTCTCCCTCTCTCGCAATCGTTTGACTGCGCTACCACGGTTTAGCACGAACGTGAACAAGCGATCAGAGCTAGCAAGCAGACCGGCAAGCCATTCATTGAGGTACTCGCTCTCTTAGATACGCTGCAGCTCGTGCTTATGATTTCGCACTTGTCTGCCTTCGAGGCCCCGATGTGCATCTAAATTTTCCGAATTCGCCTCCTCAAGTGCCCGCAAATTGTTCTTTCTCCACCAAAGAGATTCAAATTCTTGCAGCTCGAGCAGCCGCTTCTTCACCTACGATTCCTCCTCACTTTGGTAACTTCACTACCCTGCACGCTCTGGATCTCTGCTGTGTGAAGTTTTGCGTGAGTTCATGCTTGTTTTCTGTCATCACTATAGGCAATAACAACACTTTCTTATTAGTGAAGGAAGCTTTCTTATTAGTGAAGCTGTAAAGAACGGTGAAGCCCACATGGCTTCTTATTTCTCACGATCGAATATGCAAGCAGATACAGTACAAACACTCCACCTTATGAATCCCGGGTATGCTAGGTATACAGACGCTTCAAATGTTGAAAACCTGGTGTCTGTCAGTCCTGCAGGTGTCGGATAGAATAATTCAGCTGGAAACAACAATCCACAACAGCAGCAATATATTGGATTTCCTTCGCCTCCTGCGGCAGCACCGAGTCCTTTGGGACAACCGTCCACATTAACGACCATGTACAGCACAGCTTTGGGCCGACAGAGTACTTCAAGTCTCTTCACAAATCGAGCTAACAATCATCCATACAACTGGACTACAGTGAATGAGCTTTCATTCCTACCACAAAATGATGTGGCACAAATTAATCAGTCATTGGCTGCCAGGCTCCTTTCCATGAACTCAGGTCAGCATTCAACCTCTGATATGCTCCAGTCTAACGTGAGACATCAGCCCCTCCATGACGAGCAGGCTTCAATGCTGAATAGAAATGCTGTTTCACAAGCCTCTACTGGGCCTAGCCAGGGTCTCTCTCTTTCTCTTTCACCACAGCAGCACCCAGTGCAATTGCAATACCATAGCATTCAACCTGATGATTCAAGCATGAGTAGCACCCCTGGCTTAAATCATATTACTGCTGAAAGCAACAGTGATAGGGGAGAAAGAGCCCAAAACAAATGGGTAGGGAACTTGAGCCATTTCCGAGCGTCTTCACGAGATGGACTGCTAGGAACGAGTTTTCAGCATTCTATGAATGATGTAAGTAGCAGGAACATGCAGGTAGAATTAAATGTCCCAACGGTGGTCAGATCTGGAGGTTCCCTCACTGGTTCGAAGTACTTAAAACCAGCACAGCAACTCCTCGATGAAGTAGTGAGCGTTGGACGTGGAATCAGAAACAGTCCATCAAAATACAGAAAATCTCAGTCTTGGATGGCACCTAGCTCGCATATGGGTGTGTCAATTGTCCCAAAAAAGAGCTTTTCATTCCCCTTGTCACGTAGGCACATCACTTGCCTGGCTTTTCATAGGAAGTTCTAAGTTATTACAAAGTTTGCTATGAAGAACTCTAGGTTGCCGAGACACTAGCATGGCAACCTTTCTCTAGGTCATTCTTGCTTTGCGCTTGCTACATAACATCAAAATATGGTAGCATTTGAGAAGAGCTGTAGGATAACGTGGTTACAACCATCCCTTTACGGTTTATTGGAGACTTGATATTAGACCACTCTGCTCACGATGTAATTTTTGTGGGCACCCTTCCCTTTAGAAGGTTCTGTTCTTCATGCTCCCAGCTTGGCTTCGCGGTTCTCTCTTTGCTTGCCTGACTCCTGCTGACTCCTTGTCTGGTTGAGCATGCAACTTGGGTTGCTCATCCATAGCTTAGGATTCCTCATTTACCTTACTCCTTTCCCTTTACCTTACATAAGCTCTCTAATAAGTTTGTTCATAAAGCACTGCATCTCGAAAAGGCAGTTTTGGGAATGACTATAATTGAAATAAAGGTATGATAGCTTTTCTTTCTCTGCTCAATAACCCATTCGTTGGCAAATTTTCGATAAGTTGATAAGCTTTTTTTGGGGGGGGGTTTCTTCTTCACGTATGTTCGATGTAGTGTCGTCTTTTCATATAGTATGTCAATGTCATAACTTCTTTATTCTTGATATTACATGACTATTAGATATCGACGTAGTGTCGTATATAGCCTTTCGACATAATACGTCGATCATCTGATTTGTAATGTAATATTTGAGTCAATTACTTGGGCCATGCATTTGCATGGTGCTTATCTTTCCGCATTGGATCGTATTACTCGATTATATGTGCGGTTAAGTAAGTAAGTCTGCATTTCGACATTTGGTTGTAATATTCAACCTTTGATGTCGTTACAAGGACTCCTTCTCATTGTTTTGAAACTAGCTCGACACTTGGTCGTATCATTCGACTGTATGTGTCGTCTCTCAACCTTAGAAGAGTAATAGAATTCAACACTTTGTCGTTTATTCGACTTTTGGTGTTGTTTCTTAGATATATAATTTATAAAATAAGTAGGCTTCAACACTAGGTCGTTTATTCGGCTTTCAGTGTTGTCGTAGCTTATTTCATAAAACAAATGTTTAAACTTCGACACATGGTCATTTATTTGGCTTTCAGTGTCGTTGTAGGTTATCAGTGTTGTATGATAGTTTCGGCTTCAACACTTGGTCGTTTATTCGACTTTTGATGTTGTTGTCCTCTTTGGAAATATTTTGTGTAGAATATAGGGGACCATCGCATAAATGCTAGTGTGTAGAGGTTGTAAACTTTCCAATAAATATACATCTGAGATTCATGCTCATACATCTAAGGTAATAATACTAGAGCCAATGATATTTGTGTCTTTCATTAATGCCTATCCATGGGGTCTTTGAAAGCTGCTTATGTATAAGGATTCTAAGTTGAATCTTATCTTTAATCAATTGTGGGTCATCAACCATTGGATATTATTTGAAATACTCTTCCAATGTTGATTATCTAGTGTCTAACACACACTTCTCCACACACTCAAATGGTAGGCCCATGTAAGCATGATGCAAATTTCATAAGAATGGAGTTCGTTGTGTTCTTTATTGTAATTAACTTTGTGTTCATTGATTATTTAAAATATGAATATATTTTAGATTCTCTCTCAATACTTGGTTTTTTCATGCATGTTTTGCCAGAAATCCTTTTGTGAAAAGATGCAAGCAGAGGAAAGGAAAAATTGGCTCAAAGTCATTAGGCGGCATCTTTGTATAGGGATAAGTAAGATGAGCAAGGAGCAAATAACAGACATAACTAGCAATGCAATACGGATAGAGTGTTTCTACAATGAGGTCATAGCCAACACAATGGGAGAGACGTTGCCCAAGAGTGAAATGAATGAAGGTGGAGTACGTCACATGATCAATAGCATCATAGGAAATATGAAGAAATGTGCAGAAGACTTGCGAGATGATGTGCCTCCTAATATTGACATGGAAAAATTAGGTTTTTGGGATTTGAAGTGGAAAGAGGAGAAGGGTAGAAGCAAGAGGGCAAAAGACATAGATTCACATTTCACTATTTCGAAGAGAGTGCGATATGAGCAATCAAAACATTCATGTGATCCAACTTCTGAGGCATGGTTAGCTATTGACGGTAGTCGCGGGGATGCTTCTCACAAAGCACATTCATTTAGGAATGGTGATTGTTCAATTGTGTTAGGTATCCCCCATGAGGCTATAGAGGAGGGTGAGAATCTTGGTGCTGGCTCATTTGGAGTATGCTTTAAAGTCACTTTTAATGGCATCTCTTTCTTTCCTCGAAGTATTACTTATGCGGCAAAGCGCTACAAAGGGAACATGTCTCACACCTTAAAGTCATTTGACAAAGAATATGGAATGCAAATCTTACATCCAGGTATTGTCAGATGCATAGGATTTACTAGAAGCTTGCCTTGGATCAACATTTTTCCATACTTCAATGGAGGGAGTATTGGAGACATGATGATGCAGCTACCCTTTGAGAAAGGGACTTTCAGAAAGCAAGTGTTATGCTTGAAAGGCAATGGAGTCACTAGGAGAGAACCAGATCCAATACTAAGTGATGTACAGCTTACGAGATTAAAGGCATTTGTGGAAGCTACCCCAGACATCATACACGCATTGGTTGATGCATTAGCAGCTGTACACCAAGAAGGCATTATACATTGTGATCTACACCCTTTCAATGTCATGCTAGATTTTACCAAGAATCATAGTCCACGGGTTGGCATCATTGATTGGGGATTGCTGCTTCGATACAGTGAATCAAGAGAAGCTATTAATTTTGTGAAGCGTACTCCAGATATGGATGATTTGACTTATAAGATCAAGAAGAGTACAGCAATAAGACAAAATCGACTCCGGCCTTGGCAAGCTCCAGAAATAATCGACCCTGAGAACACCAATGCTTACAGTAAAGAATCAGATGTGTTTGCCATGGGATACATGATTAAAGAGGTTATTAATTTTTATAAGGAGTGTAAGGAATACTACTTCAAAGAGGATTACACAAAACAGTCAGCATGGAGTGGCAAGTTGCGGCAGATTTATTTCAATGCAACTAACTATATGTTTGTGGAAAAACAAAATAGAATGACACTGGCCGAGATGAATAATCGACTAGCAAGATTTAACACTCAACCCCATGCATGTTTGCGGCCTGCAGTTGAGATGATGCCTCAGTTTTATTAATCCGATTTTATTATAAAGCTACTCTTGGACAATTATGTTTATAAACTATAATGTTACTCTTTCAATGCATTTTCAAAACTAGTATATGCATCTATACTATTTGAATTCAATAAAGAACTATAATCTATATATTTTTTAAATTCTCAAATTTTTATCTTCGTGCTGTAACTTCTTGCATTTTGAATACTAGTATATGTGTTTATAGTATTTGAATTTAATAAAGTGTAAAGTGTCTTAGAATGTATTTTTATTTTTTTTCAAAATTTTATATTTTTGTATTAGAATTGTGTATTAATTTGGGAAGAGTTTGTGTTTATTATGGTTAAACTCAAACCCATGAGTCATGCATACAAATTTTTATTATAATGATCAAATTTAAACTCACCAGTTATGCACAAATTGGCAATCTAAATTTTGCAGGTCATGCACACACAGGTGGAGGGGGGTTATAATTAAGGTTCTCATTTTATTTTGAAGTACATCGGTCTCCTATCATGGCATCTTTTTTCAAGATTCAAGTGATTGACTATGATAATAAGGAGGAATTAGGTGTTGTTAGGGTGACAAGAGACACAGGTCATCCCACATTCTCTCATGTTCGTGAACAAATTGAAGGTGATGAGCTTCTATTGGAACCCTTTGAGTTTGTTGAGGACGAATATATAATAACCAAACGGCAAGAGGAACGATGGACAATCAATGATCAACTCTTAGTGCACATCAAGAGAAGTCTATGTCGCATAGAGGAAACTCCTTATCCATGTAAAAGACATTGCACTCAACTAGCTGATGACATAAATGTTGATGCCCAAGTGCACATGTCTTCAAAGCTTTCTAGTAGATTACTAAGCCCAACTATTCTTGAATGTTGGCAACGTGAATCTGATAGAGTTAGATCAAAGCTAAAGGAAATGGTAGTGTCAAGGGATGATAAGTTTGAGTTGCATTCTGAGGACTTCAATGGGGTGCCCCATGTGCGAATTTGGTGTCATGAGTGTAATGAACTTTATGGTAAAGGATTGATAGAAGGCAAGCATGCAGCATACAATTGCTTCTCTAACTTCATGAGATTTCACATATTGGAAAGTAAAAAGCATGAGCTCAAGTATATGGTTGCTCGAGGACTACGAAAAGAAGATATGCCCAAAGTAGTGCATCAACCAACAAAGGATGACAAAAGAGAGATAGAAGATGCGATAGAGAAGATGAAATCTTTTATGTCCACAAATGAAGGTATTATTTGTTCCTTTATTCCTCAATCAATATTTGCCATCTTCTTACATTAAGTCTCTTACTCATCTCCTATCGTTTCAATAGGTTGGGATTTTGAGGTTGTTGAAGCTACAATACATGATTTTAAGGACAAAAGCTTGGTGAAGGTGCGATGCAAATATGATGATGCATGGTTGCGTTTATGTCCTCCAAGATCAGATTTGTACACGGTTCTCAATGAACACACAAAGTCAAACTCTCATATCAAGTCGCTCATGAGAAAAGATGAAAATCCAAAGGTAGCACTCACTGGCTTGCGAGGGCGTCCTCGAAAGGATAAGGAGCATGATCCAAAGCAAAGATCTCTTAGCAACTTTTTGGTTTCAACAAAAACTAGAAGCCCAAGTACGAGTGCTTTCTCTGTTGATTCAAGTTTTAATAGAGAAAATGAATCTTCTTTTGTAAATTTTGACTTGCTATGTTGGGGCCTTTGGAGCCATGAGGTCAAAGTAGGTAACAAGTATGTCAAGGTAAAGCCTTTCTTAGATGATCAATGTGGCGGGAAGTATTGGTTTATAGAGCGTCATGTTAAGGCGACATTAAATAATGGATGTACTGATATTCATGTGGATGGATGCTTTCGTCACATAAGTTGCATACGCATTTCACAAGATGGGCAACCGTTTAAAGACTTTACATGCCACCATTGCAAGGGGATAGTTAAACTTGCTGACTTTAGAATGAGATTGTATAGAGAAGAGAAGGTTGAGAATAAGAGAGGAGATAGGGGTACCGGTTGTGGAAGAAGGCTAGATTATCTTACAAAGAGTGAGCTTAGAAATGCAACTCTTTTTGCTAAAAGACGAGTAAGAGACCTTTCTAAGCAACTATGGTGGGCAAAGTCTCAGGTTGCCATTCTTTCAGTAAGAGTCCGCACTTTAAGAGAAGCTAGCATAGAGTCTCTCAATCGAAAGGATGTAAAACGATTTTGCAACAACATAATCGAAGCCCATAGATTGGAAAAGTTTGGTGGTAAAGTTGCCTTATGGGACTTTCTACAAGATGTTGCCACAAACATAATCAAGTCAAGTGCTGGACAAAGATATAGTGAGAACACAAAGGCAATATTTGAGGTTGCAAGGATGTGGGGAGGTCCAAGGTTACATGACTTCTTGAGTTCCAACCTCAATGGACCTTCTTTATCAACGACAAAGCGAGGGCAAAGACTTGCTACTCAGTTTGTACCTGGTATACATGGATATCTTTTTGATGCAATCACTGAAATTTATGAAAAAGAAAAAGAAAAGCATGGAATCATGTCAAGGATTCCCTTCATCATAGTGGAAGATGAAACTGCAATAAAGAAGCGGATAAGGTAACCTCCTTTTTCTCTAAATTATTTTCATAATTTAAATCTTGTTTTTGAATGCAAGAGGATTGCATATGATCTTACAGACTTGTGCTTATTATTGCTTGTAGGTGGAATCCAAAGGATGACATGCTTGTGGGTTTTGATGGATATAAAGTAGATGATCATGAGTGCATGACCACATGCATGATCAAAGTGGGAGAAGGACAAAAAGGATATGATCAGATTATTGATGCATTTCAAAATTGTGTCATTGGTGGACGTGCAAGAGTTTTTCTTGCCAATCCATTGCATGATGCACTCCCACGCTTGGTTCTTGCACTTCATTGCACTTGCGGCCGATTTGATGCAAGTTTTGTCCGCAAGCAATGGGATGCTATTTTAAACTTATGGAATGAGAAGCTAAAGACCACGGTTGGTCCAATTATTGGACATGCATCTGATGGTGATAGTCGACGAAGAACATTGATGATCTCCGATTATCTAGATAAAAGAGGTAGTAGATTTGGGATAAAATGGGATGGATGGCCTCTCTCAGCAAAAGTTTTAGAAAATCAAGTTTTTGGGCTGCATGATCAAGATTTTGTACATAATGGAAAAAAGTTAGTTAATGTTCTTGACAAGCCTAAGCGTCAATTGGCTATTGGCAATGTTTGGATCACCTTAAATCATGTCATTATTGTGTATGATGCTTTTTCTATCGACAAGCATATGCTAAGGGAGGGAGACATTAGGCGAGATGACCGCCAAAATTGGGCTGGAGCTCAAAGAATATGCAGTAGACAAGTGCAATGGTGCTTGGGAGAATTGGCAAACAATGGAATTCATAGAAAAGAGAGGAGCATGCTAGGAACACAAGCTTATCTTGAAATTGCTGGGGACTACATCGACATCTTCTTATCTCCACATTTGAATCTTGTGGATCGAGTCTATCTTGCGGGCAAAGTCTCTTTTTTCTTTCAAATTTGGAGGTCTTGGATTGTTCATCATGCTAACTATACGTTGAATAGAAACTTCATAACTAAGGAAGCTTTCTTAGATGTGCAACTCTCATGCCATTTTGTGGTCCTACTGATCAAGTACTTTAGAGAATTTTGTCCAGGCCTAAGGTGTCCTTTACATCTTACAGGTTCAGATGCAGTTGAAATCTTCTTCAGTAAGATTGGAAGCATGGTGGGACAAGAACGCGCTTATGACTTGATGGATATGCTACATAGTGCAGGTAGTATGAATAGGCTTGCACACTTTGAATGCAAAGAGGATAGTCCTCTATTTACAAGGGCACATAAGAAGCAAGAACATGTATGGAGAGAATTGAATCTCAAAGAGAACATGCGAGAAGCTAATCTAGGGGACTATGAGTGTGTGTCAACTGATGATAAAATCATCGAAGCATTGAAGAAGGGACTAAAAAGTGCTCAAGAAAGGTGTGAAAGTTTGCATATGAAGCCAAAGGGTGAGAATATGAAGTGGTGGATGGAACCTTGGTCAAATGGATTTGCAGATGCATATTCACAAGAATCTGATTCTGAAGAAGAAGATCAATGTCAAGCAGATCATGTGTCAGAAATAGATGATAATGACAACGATGCCTCCATAAGTGAAATCAGACATGTGGTGGATTCTCTCCTAGATGAACAAGAAGCAGTGAGCCCAGTTGTTGCCATTGATGGTAAAACTCTCTTCAAGTCCACATTGGTAAGCCAACTTAATGGAAATCCCACACTCTCTAAAGATAGACTCACAAGGGTTCGCCAAGGAGTATACTACTCTAAGGAAGATATACCTCTTGCTACATCAAATGAGAACCTATTTGGAATAGGTTCCGATTGTGCCGTATTCTTTCATGAAGAACACAAAACAAGGAAAAGCAAAAGGAAATGCAATCCAAGATCTTTGCAAAAAAAGAAAACACAAGCTATATGGTACCTTGGACGAGTTCAAAAAATGAGGAGAAAGGTTGGTGGGGGGTATGTGGAATATAAAAGAGGGTTCAACCTTTCAGATAGACCTTTTGGAGTAGAAGTCCAGCTTGGGTGGTATCAAAAGGCAAAAGGTTCAAGATGCTTCACATATGACCTTACAGACCTTGACATGATAAATATTGAGAGCGTAATTGCATTGGCAAACCTCACCCATGAGTGTAATAGCAATAAGTATACTTTAGATGAGAATGATTGGAATGTATTCAATGACTTTGTAAAGGGGCATTAAACGCACTTGGTAGGGGCTTCTTTGTTATCTTTCTAATATGATAAAAGCTTTATTACGATTATTACTATGCGCTGAGTTTAGTTTGATTTCTCTTGATGGATTTTTTAAATTATTTTTTTGCAGGACCTTGAATCACACAAGTGGATGATTTGCAACCGCCTGGGTACTTTTGTTTATATGAATGCCATTAAGCAAGTTTAAAAATGCTATTTTGGCATCGGGTACAACAAGATGTTGTATGAATGTAGCCTCTATGGTTTTAATACCATGGCTTCATGGTTTGATATGACTTAGTGGATGTTTGTATTTGGCAAGAAATAAATATTATATATCGTCATTGAATGCTTTGTAAAATTGGCTAATCTATCATCCCTTCTCTTAGCTAAAACATCCATACATATGGTTTTGTAAAAAATTGAAAGATATAAAGCATTTATAAAAGCTCCCAATCTTTCATGTAGTATTTTTATAAAGGTTGTTTCTTGAGCTCTTTACGTGTTTCAAGTGGCTTTGCACAATTCTTTGCTCTTGGTGTACGGCACACATGATTTGTCTTGTTTGATATTTGTTCCTCTTAATTTTTACACATATGTCTTTATTCTTTGTTTCTCTTGCCTTATGGCATCATCAGGACACAAACCCATCTTAAACTTATGCATTGCCCATTATTGCAGTCGGTACCTCAATTTTTTGTGTGTAGATTCAAATAATGCAGGTGATGTAGAGATCTTGCAGTTTAAATATCTCATCCTACCTAAAGGGACTCCAAAAGTAGTAGTGTATGACTCACATAAGGACTTTTAAAATTCCTCTAGGAAAATAAATATACTTACAGAAGGGGATTTATAAAATTTCCCAAAATTTACAGAGGGGATACCAGGAAATACTACAAATAGGTTACATAGGGATTTAGAAAAGAACCCTTGCACGCACGTGATATAGACATATTACACTAAGTGACCCCCCCGAGAACTTGCTTAACCAACAGGGTGCTCAATGTGTAGAATAGGTCAGCCACAGCACCTCTACAAGGGCTTTTAATAATATGACACATGAGCATCAATTGTCCAAGAGAGTCAAGTCCTTCTTAGCGCCTTCCAAAATATGATAGCACTACAGGTATTTTAGTACTCATCATGCCAGGTCCTTTGTAAACCTATTGCAAAAGAAAGCTCTATGCTAAGAGCATTCAAATCTTTGGTATGTTTTGCAATGAACTAGCACAATCTGTCCTCCATGTTCTTGAAAAAGGATTTGAATTGTGGGAATTTTTTCCCCTAGGCTTCTTCATCCTTGAATTCACATTTAAAGAAACTATGTAATTTCCTAGTCTCTATTATAGTCGGTTTTATGAGATAGCAAAGCAGTTGACTCTCTATCTCTTCATAAGTTGCCTTTAAATGGATCTTGCCCTACTAGAAGCTATTAAGCTATGTTTTAGGATTATTTTGATGCTTTCCCCACATGTTGTTTGTGAACACTCTGAATTCCATGTCTATGGACATCATGTCCGTAGCTAGCTCTATTGCCAAGCTCTTCTTTGCAAAATATACACCACATCCCACTCACTGCTCCATACTTTCACATAGCTTCATAAGGTAGGGAGTTCTGGAATGCAAAAAGGTATGCAGAGAGTCATCTTACATCGCACTATAAAACAAAACTCTGCCAATTACAAGGGCCATTGGGAGGAACTTGATGTGGTCCATAGAGCAGACGCTTAAAAAGTCAAAAAGTTGTAGAAAGCTTAGAGAAAGATCTCCTACTAGCTACCATGGTAAAATATTTTCAACGGTGAGAACCACCTAAGGTACTACTGCTATAATTTATGCTTTCAGGATGTCGACCCAAAGAACGACCTAAATTCCTTTTCTCAATGAATTGCAAGCACATAGACACACTTGGGATGAGGTTGTCTCTGGTTAGAAGGCCACTATAGTAGGGGTCGCTACTTACTCTAAGGAAACCAATAGAAAGAGGGTATAGCAAGGGGGGAAGACCAACATCAAACCTTTTCTAGTTTAGACTTTGAGTATAGGTGGGTGTTATGTTCCATTAATGCAAGGTAGAGGGTGTTCTAACCTATGACCACCATGTAGTTCAAAGTATATTTCCTTCCTTTGCCTAGATTCTAAAAATTTGAAAATAGACATGGTAGAGGATTTGAAAATAGACATGGTAGAAAGAATCCAAGGATGGACATGGTAGAGGATTTCAAAAATTTTGCTATTCCAAACATACAAAAATAGTGGCCCATAACACAAAGCTACATGGACCAAGGTATGTAAAGGAGATTGACTCAAGATTGACAGCCAAGACCTGGCCCTTACTGATCAGCAGCTAAAATGAAGCCTTTATAGTTTGGAAGTGAATTTTTTATTAACCATTAAAATCCACCCCTCAAGTTTGCATAAACAATGTGTGGCACATGCCTTCACTCATGTTATAGCAAGATCTTGCTTCTACATCCTCTGTGTTGGGCATTGTAGCCTTATATTCCATATTGGTACCCTTATCAAGAGCCTCTAAACTTTGGTGTGCGCTTCATCTTCCTGTTACCTTTCCTCACTAACTTCTTCTCCTACCCTTGCATGCTTAGGCACTTTTAGCCTCCACTTCCTATCGAGTTCCATCACTAGGTACCACCATCATGAAAGGATTTCCTCCCACCCTCTATTGCCTATATGTCCCAAATCTAGGTGCTCTCATTGATGTGGTTAGCTAGTACCTAACTCCCACTTACCTTGATTCTCTAAGAACACAAACACCTTATTGGTGGTGATCTTGTCCACACTATTGACAAGAAGAGCTGCCCAAAGAAATATGTTCTTTTCTCCTTGTTGTTGAATTGGTCAACTCTTAAGGTCTAGACAAGTTGAGTAGATATAACTGTTGCTACTGTGTCTAATGAAGGTAAAGGGCTTGTTCATCACACATGATGGATTGACAAAATCTGGAGAAAGAAAAAACTATTCACAAATGAAGGCATGTGGAATGCTCAAGGATCTTTAGATCAGTACCGGTATGGGCCAGCATGATCATGTTGAACCACCGTGTCCAAGCTCAGTGCAACAAACCACTATCAATAAGGAGAAGAGGAGAAAAAAGAAGCATTATAGTGGAAGGAATGGAGGCAGATGAAACAATTCAATGACTGTGAAGAGGCTTATTGAGACGAAGGTGTACAATTGCAGATGTATTGTTAGTAGAGAGAAATTAATTGTGGCAACTAAGAGGATAAGGGAAAAGGGGAGTGATGTCACCATTGCAAATGGATGAAATGAGCAAGAGCTTGCAGAGAAAGTGAGTGATGGATAGGAGAGCAACCAGGGAGGGTGGAGTTTTATAGGAAGCAGAAAGCAAGAGTTCAATGATGCAAAGCTATTATTATAGATTTTAAATGTGTATGCTTATGCCACATAGGGGCATAAGAAATAATCAAATAATAATCACTTAACATTTGGAAACCTTGTCAAAATTAAAAGGTAGAATTGTGATTGTCAAATCGTATTTCCCTTAAGAAATACGTGTTTTTTATGAAATCAAATAATGGACTTGGTTTAGAAGAAATTGATAGAGGCAAACCAACATTAGGTGGTAAGTCTTTGTAAAACACCAAGCTTTTCAAGAATATGCCACAAAAGCTTCTCCATAAGCTCGTAATTGACAATATGGATTTGGCGTTAGTGCAAAACAAAGTCTAATTTAAGAACATACACATACTAGATGCCAAATGATTAAAACTGGAAGAAATGAGGATTGTCTCGATGACTATTGATTCCAACAGATCAAGGAGTTTTGGATTTTGCATCCTTGCGTAATTATGTAGACCATATTGTAGCATCAAGCTCGAGAATCTGTGTGATTAAGCTAAGAGAATGATGAGAGATGAAGGAAAATTTTGCAATATGGGAAATGTTTTGCTTCTTAGAGTGTAGCTCAACCATAAATTGACTAGGAGCTCCTTGCCAAGCTCATGAAAATTGGCAATTTGGTGATCTCCCTTCGTGATACAACCTCTTTGTTGCATCCAGTGTGCATTGAGATTTAAATACTTTGTCACTCGTGAAGGTTTCTTTGTCCTTGTGGAAATGTGGTTTTTGACAACTACTTCTATGTATAAATATCTGATTACCCACCATTGCAACAATGAACCTTGTTGTTTGATCCTACCATCAGTACACATGACCATTGTAAGGAAAATCATCTTCCTCTCATGGAATTCATCCGAATTACCAATCAAAAATTAAACTCCATTCTCACTCCTAAAGCATGTTGCATCATGAGGGAGAAGGTCAAAATGGGACACATTGTTGGAGCAATGCAAGTTTAAGTAGCCCATAAAAGAGACACTCCATGGGCAAATATTCCTAGTACATAGAGCACCACTCAATTGGTGGCTCGAAGTGAGATAGCAATACATAGTATAAGTAGTGTGAAATGGGGTGAGATTTCTTCATCCACAAATCTAAGACTCAAGCCTTACTGACAACTTCTGTTAAACGTTCCACATGTTGATTTGCAATCACAAATCAAAGATATTTTTAATAAAAAAGGTAGCATAATGCTACAACCATGTGTGGTGAGGCACACATAGTAAGTCACAAATAAGGAATAGAGAGATTGAGAAGAGAAGGCCTCCAATTTTGTCACACCAAATCCAAACCTATTGATTCAAGCTTATAGACTCTCATTTTGAGATTAAGAGACCTTTCATTGCTAATGGTTCAATCAACCCCCTCCACACCCAATGGTTAAATCAACCCCCTCCACACAACTTTTTAAGCCTTGCCTTGCGCTTCTTCCCCAATTGCAAGTCCTTAATTTCTCCACATTCAAGTGGTTTCGATGTCCTGGATTTTAAATAGTTTGTCAAAGAAAGTTTTCATTCCAAAGCTTGATCTATATGCTTTACCGCCGCTATGTACAAATGTATGTATGCCTGGTTCATTCCTATTGACATGAAGAATTTAGTGTCATTTTGTTCAAAATCCCATCTTGATTGCATTGTTTCATTCTCTAACTTTTAGAAACTAAATCTCTACCACTATATTGCGACAGTGAGCTCACTGCATAAAGATTTTTTTATTTTCCAATTCAATATCTCGTTGTTATAAGATTGAATCTTTTATATTTCTTTGAAGATATTCTAGTTCTAGTGAAATCCATGCTCAAACATACGGATTCCTTTGGGGGTCCAAGAAATCCTTGAGATGACAATTGGTATGGAAAATACTACCAAATCTATCCTGCAAATGATGGCAGAAGGCTAGAAAGCAACTTGTCAGCTTGCAATAACTTGTGATTCCTCCATAATTTTTTGCAGCTCACACATGCATAGGGGTAGCAAGCAATCAACCAATGAATTTCTGTCATTCTACTTGGAGTTTTCAAGTAGAGTTTCCAAGAAGCCATTTCAAAGAACGTTAAATCCCAAAATCTCTATAATTGAATTGTGCATTGGTCTGCATAACATGATTTTAGCAAAATACCAAATAGACTATTAGACCAAATCTGTCCCGATAGTGAATACCATAAAGCTTTGGATTGGGCTTATCGGAACTGGGAGCTAATCTTTAATGGAACTCTGAATGTTTCATCGGAGCTTAAGGAAATCATAAGAATTCACAAACACAACTATTGGAAGTGATGCATTGCATCTTCTATAGTAGTAGTGTTTTTAGGGAGTATTGCTTATGAGAGAGGTTTTTCTACTTGTTCATCTATGCCTCATCTGTGCAAAAAGCTTATGCCAAGGAAGGCTTTGCCAACAGAACAAAAGCAAGAGGAGATGGAGAATCCAAAAGCAAGATCGCTCGCTTCGATTTAGAGCTTCTAGAAATCAATGATCTCACCCACTTTCTATGGTTCATGTCTATTTTCATCTGCCAATGTGCCTCAAGTTGACGTCTTGTACAACATCTGCAAGCAAGAAAAATATGCCATCAAGCATTGCAAATGACCAGCAGAGGACATTTCAAATCGAATTAAAATTCCTAGCTCATCTTATTGCTGTTAGTTTGGATATTTTGGTAGAAACCTTAGCAACATTTGGTACTCACTGAGTTTTGTGAACCTCAACCAGGCTTTCAGACAACTGTACTTATGCATCACTTCCAACTTGGATACATTTTTCACAAATTGACCTTCGACTTTCCTCTGTGTAACCCAACATCCCCAAAAATCACGTGCCTATAGAAAGCTGCGAGTCGACGATAAACTTTGCTTGTAAGGTGCAACAAATGGTGTAAGTATAGATGGAACCTTTGCAAATATCACTATCAGTAGATGAAAGCTTTATAGAAATCACCATTAGGTAGAGATCCAATACATGGGGAGGCTTCTTTAACAACACAAGAAAAAGTTGTGAGTCTGGACTTTTGTCTTCTTTTGCTCCATGGTGTGCCTTGTTATACGAGGGAGCAAGAAGAAAGTTGTGGTGACATTTTCAATTTCATTGAGACTCTGCAACTGTGTCAAACAAAGGCTCAAAAATGGGAGATCACTAGTGCTAGAACATCTGATCTTGAAAGACTGATGCAATACGTTGAAGGAACCCCTTTCTAAAGGTGTAAGCTTGGTCATTGGGGAGGAATAGCCCCTTTTGAATGGAACACCACCTCTAGCACACATGTATTGTTCCCCCTTGAGATTGAATCTCCCAAAGCCTAGCAATCTTGTAGACCCCATTTAGGGACGGCTACGAAACACAGAGGGAGGGAGGGGGATGTACCTTTGCATTTGCAACGAGGAAAATGTGCAACAACTCCAGGATATATGCTATTTGGCTTCTTTCGGAGTTGTAGACTGCACTATGGTACTTGACAATGGAGCTATCAAATGCTATCATTACAATTACCAACCTTTGTCTGCTCTTTTAGGCTTGCTATCCATCCAATGTGTTCCTACCCATGAATCATCTCTCGGTGTTGGGTGCTTGCTGTGTGTGCAAAGGAAGGAGCCATCAACAATGCTGGTGTGGCATCATTCTGAGAAATCACCAAATCACAAGTAATGCACTCCTCGTAAGCTTCAAAGTTTCTCGTCACATTAAGCTACAACTATCATTTTCGTTCAAAATTGGTTTCGAAGATTTTGGCCAAAGAAAGGTATGGCAAGACTGGAAATGGAAGATACAATTTCAGGTCTCTTCACACAGACTTTGTATCGAGCCCGTATCGCGAGCGGCATAGTAGACCGACTACCTAGGGAGAGGCACATATGCAGGATGTGAACTCTGTCATCATTATGGGAGGTCGAAGAAGGTGGGCATATGGCGCACACGTAACTCATGACCTTCCTTATCCTTGAAGACGGCGTGCCCTAACCAACCGACAGCTATTCCATCATCACTTTGGCTCTGAAGCAGCTGCTCGGTACCGGCATTCCGTGGACATGGTTCGGTCATTTTCATTCGTCCCTATCTATTGGTGGGGAGCGTTGATCTTCGAGAGAATGAAAGAATTCTACCCGTAATGGAAGGAGTTCATTCCTAATTTCTCTAGAAGTTTTGGTGGACGAACTCTAGGTAAGTTCAGGACAGTAACATTTCATTTCTGGTGGAAGCCAGCTAGTTCACAAAAATGGAAGCAGGCTTAGAGGGAAAGGGACAAGACCTTGGGGCAAAGAGGGGCTGTGAGCGAAGTGGCTAGATTGGAATTAGGGGGAGATGGAGGGGAAGAGAGGAAAGTTGGGGATACAAAGAGGCCCATCAAGGCCCCATCAAGGTAGAGGTTGAGGACACCTCGAAGCTTGTAGTCTCACACGGAATTTGTGGTTAGCAGGGCAAGGTGCATGAGCTTCCTACAGACCTCAAAGCTAGCGTGTGTGATTTATTGACAAAACATGCGTGCCTCAGGATCTATGGAGCACTCTAAGGTGGATGGAACCTGTGTGGAAACATGATGAAGAGAGTGCTCATGACATGTACCTCAAGTCAATTAGGTTCCAAGATAGATTAGCTTGGACTCATAAAGAGAATCTTGAGATAGTGCAAAGTGCTTGATTGATATTCCTTCAAATGAACCTCCCTTTTATAGGTGAGGGTACTTACATCCATTTGCTTGCTCACATGTGGGATATCTCCTCCATGCCATGTGGCAGCTTACCCTTTGCTCATACCTTTGCTCTACATGTGCTCATGGCACCACAACTCTCAACACCTCCCCTTGGTGCCATAATCCTTTGGCTACTGCAAGGTGGTCAGATGTGAGTTACATTCCATCACCTCCCCTTAGTGCATGCATTGCTACTTAAGGTGGTCAAGTGTGGTTTTTACATGTCAATACCTCCCCTGGGTGCTTTCATAGCTACTCTCAGGTGGTCACGCTTGATTTACAAAAATATAAGCAAGGTTGGCAAGGTTTTTGCTTTTCAATACATTCCATTGATGTCACCTTTTGGCTCATGGCTTGATGACGATGGCGTTTGCTTCTTTGCTTGGTGTAGCTTCATGCATGATGCTTTGTTCTTCCATGTGCCTTGATTCTTTGTGTGTGGATGCCATGCTTCCTGCTATGGTCATCTCATGCACTTGTGCTTTTGGCATGCTTATGACAATTATGTGTGCATTCATGCTTTGATTTTCCATTTGTTGCAAAGGTCTTACCAATTGATTTCTTTCAATATTGGCAGTGTCTAATTGCATACAATGATTTTGACATGACAGGCGCGTGGAGCTCAAAAAGATGATCACTTTTCCTTTTTGGAGCATGTCCAAATTCTTCCTGGATTGCAAGTTATGGCTTGTTGAAGGTTTTATGAAGAAGAGGGGGCCTTGATGATGTGGCAGAGGGTTCATATGCTGCTTGCAGGACTATGCTTGGCAAGGGGTTACTGTGCTGAGGTGGCCCTGTGCCATGTGGCAAAACATTCACTTAACCAAACCTCAATAAACCTAACCATGGTCATATCCAATCTTGACACGTGTCAGTCAATGGGAACCTTAGCAAGAAATCTTCTGGATACTCTGTCGACTCTTCTCCTTTGTCGTTGAAGCTGCTCGCTGCTTTCTTCACAGAGGTTGTTGAATGGTTTGGAGAGGTCAAACTCGTGTGACGATGGCAAGGCTTGGAGCACGTTTTGGAGATGTAGATGGCACAGCTATAGATCCGCAGAGCTCATGGAGCGTGGTGCTGAGGCAGGAGGTCTGTCGGCTGGCTGGGCGTAGCAATCGTTGCAGAGATTCCGTCTAGTTTGGAGAGGTCTAGGGAATCCGGGTGCACGAGGTTGTTGCAGCTGCTTCTGTGCTGCTTAATCTGTTGCGGCTTCTTCTAGCAGTCGTTGAGGCTGCTATACACAACTCATGTGTAACATGCACGCTCTCTCCCTCGCTCTTGGCTGTGCACTGTGAGCTCTTGCTTTGTATTTTCCTTGGCTTCTGGAGCTGCTTCTGTATCCACACCGCCATTGTTTATTACCCACTCCATTGCGAGATCCATGTCTCCTCTATCACAGCCATCGTCCGTGTTGTCGCAGCTAACTAACTCCTGCTCAGAAAGGCTCACAAGGTCTCCCGTTGTAAGTGCGTTGGCAGCCTCGATAGCCGTAATGGTAGCGAAAGCCCAATAGCTTCCACAGCTCCCTTGATCTTTGATGGGCAAGACCACGCCTTGTTCTCTCCAGTCGTAAGATGCAGCAAGGTGATACAAGTTACAGCTTTTCTCCACTTGTTTGCTCAGGTGCTAAAGCTTTGACTATTGCATGCCACTTGTGGGAGTTTGCAAGAGCCGTGGAGCTTGTTCGTTGTAGAGGCTTGTTGATAGAGTCGGCAGCCACACTCAGAGAAGGGAGAGCCAAGCTCTCTGATAACTTACAATACTCACAATAGAATGCTCACGAACCACTCACATTCTCTCATACTTCACCAAAATTAAACAAGGATAATCTCTCACTCTCAAACACCCAATGGACGGAATTCTTTCACAAGAAGAATGAATCTAGATCTCTCTCACAACTCAAGAAACACTCTAAAGAACTCTCTAGATCTAAAACTAATCTTACATTCTGAAACTAATCTAGGAATGGGAGCAATCCTAGTGTACTACTAATGAGCTAAACTAGGAGAGCTAAACCTATGCTCTGATACCATGACAAAACATGCGTGCCTCAGGATCTATGGAGCACTCTAAGGTGGATGGAACCTGTATGGAAACATGATCAAGAGAGTGCTCATGACATGTACCTCAAGTCAATTAGGTTCCAAGATAGATTAGCTTGGACTCATAAAGAGAATCTTGAGATAGTGCAAAGTGCTTGATTGATATTCCTTCAAATGAACCTCCCTTTTATAGGTGAGGGTACTTACATCCATTTGCTTGCTCACATGTGGGATATCTCCTCCATGCCATGTGGCAGCTTACCCTTTGCTCATACCTTTGCTCTACATGTGCTCATGGCACCACAACTCTCAACATTTATCCTCTCCCTCTAGGCTCCAGCCTCCACGTGGCAGCTTGCTCCTTCCACTTCAACTCCCTCCTCTCTCGACACGTGGCTTCTTCTCAAAGCTCCGGTGGAAACTCTTCCTTAAAGCAGTTAGATAGAGAAGTGGTGGTACTAAGACAAAGAGGCAACATAATGGAGGTTGCATGTATTATTAGTGGGAGGACAAAGAGAGATGCTTAGTGGGTTTAGGTGGAGTTTGATAATGGTGCACAAGAAAGTGATATTGCCTTGAAAGAGGGGAAATGTGTTGTGATGCTACAAGCCAAATGTAGAGAAGCCAAGGGGCAAATATTAAGGGCTTATATTGTGAAGGGGGAAAAGAGACAAAATAGGTATTTTAGTAATGGTATGGGGAATCAACTTCATGCTTTAGAATTGAGGGTGTTATTTCCCACACCCTTGAGAACCATTGATGTAACATTTTTGTATTTTTACTTGAATTGTTATGTCATGCATGGTCCAAAAAAAGCCATCCCTCCAGACATAGTATGGAACCCTAAAAGATGCTCTTCCAAGGGGACAACATCCAAAATATGCTCTGTCAAGGGAATAACACGTGTCCTTATATCCCCTCTGTCAAAAATTCGTAATTGATGAACCACACATCATTTTCATGTAGAATCAATTGCACAGTGTTCTTAATTTTTGGAAGAAAATTCCCTATTACTTCATAGCCCCATTCCTAGAAGGGAGGGGAGAGCACTGGCAGCATGGGAGGATACACTGAGTGAGAGTGAGGTGAGAGGCAAAAGGGAGGGAAGAGACACTGGGGGCACAAGAGCCCTGGCCAGGGCAGGAGCAAGGAAGAAACCTTAGCAGGCATTGGAGGAGGGAGCTTTATACAAGAAGTAGGGCAGTTGGAAGATTCGAGACGAAGAAGCTGGACGGTTCTAGATTTCTCCCTTTGAAATGATTAACTCGTGCTATCCTATCTCTTATTCGCAACTTACCCTCCCACTTCTAGTGACTAACATCGTTTTTTGCCCTCCCACCTTATCTTACTAGTGCGTCACGCCGACTAATTAATATAATTTATTTTTGAGAATGTTAGGTGTCCCTATTTTCCCCTTCCACGATCTAGTGTTCAAAGGAGAGGGAAAGGAGGACTCTTCCAAGGAAAAATCCAAAAAAGTCATCCGTTCCAAACCTTTTAAGAAGACATAACAAGGTGACTGTTATTCAATCATTCATAAGGCTTGCCCGAAGATCAAAAAAGTAAACTAAAAGGAATCCACTTGAAAATGGTGTGAAGGAAGAGGAGATAAAGGGGGGAGAGAGAGAGAGAGAGAGAGAGAGAGAAGGGGGGGTGTGGGAGAAAAGGTGGAGATAGTGTCTAAGAAGACTTGAGGAGATAAAGGAAAGAAGAGAGAGAGAGAGAGACAGAGAGGGGTGAGAGAAAGAGAAAAGTCAACCACGTTAAAGTCTGCATTCAAGTCCTAATAAGAAAAATACACTTCCAAAAATTCAAGAAATGCCTAATTTCTGCTTTGCCAAAATTGCATGTTTGCTAAGGCAAAGCTGAGGGCAGTCCAAAAAAATCTTGGGCTTAGAAATAAATTATACATAAATTTTGGCCATATTAAGGTAAGGCCTTCAATTTAGAATCCTGCGGAATGAGAGCCAAGTGGAAGGCAACCGCGTAAAACCAGCCAAGCTCTTCCAGACTTGCAAACCGCGTCGTCAGCTGGCCTGAATTTCAGTCCTCTGACCAAGCTTCTCCCCCCATCTCCATTGCCTTATAAGCTTCTTCTTCTCAGTTCTCCTCGTCACCTGCCTCTCGTCTTCATCACTTCACCATCCTATCGCTTGCTCTTCCATCCAATCCCTCCCTTCTCTTCCCCCCCCGACATGGCTGACCGTGTTCATCCCCTCGACCAGCAGCCCTCTCCCGCTTCCACCCCTTCCTCCGAGCTCGCCGATGTCTCCCTCAGGCATTACAACGACCCTAAGAAGCAGCATCAGCACCTTTATCAAGCACATCAACAGGACTCGCATCCTCAGCAGCAGCAGCAGCAGCAACAGCAACAACCGCAGCTGCAAATCGTTACCCATGCTCCCCCCCCACCTGTTGCCAAAGATGTCGTCTATAAAATGCCCCCCCCTCTCCCTCCTGACCACCCAAGCAAGACATCTCGACGTCGTCGTGGCCCTTGCTGCTCCTGCTGCCGCTGCCTTGCCTGGATGTTCGCGGTGTTGCTCGTTTTTCTGATTCTATGCGGCATCGCTGCGCTTATCTTCTACCTTGTGGTGCAACCCAAAGCACCCAATTATTCTGTCGAAGACTTGCGTGTGTCCATATTCAATGTGACGGACCGGCCGCTGAACGCTCCAGCCACAGCGAATGTCGACGGGCCATTTCTTACGTCCAAAATCCAGCTCACGATCAACGCGCGGAATCCCAACAAAAAGATGGGGATCTACTATAAGAATGTGCAAGTTTCTGTCAAGTACGACGAGGTATCAATCGGGCAGGCAGCTTCAACCGCCCCGTTCTACCAGGGTCATACGAACACCACAATGCTGCAGCTCGATCTACAAGGGGAAAATGCAGCACTGGGTCAGTCTGCGGGTGCAGCGCTGAAACAATCTCTGGTTGGGAAGAGCACCCTTCCCTTACAGTTTGAGACCGTTGCAGATGTTGCAATCAAAGTAGGGAGCTTGAGAACGCCTTACATAAGTCTTCACGTCCTGTGTAACGTTGAGTTGACTGCGCCAAGCTCCTCAGCCGGAGGCTCGCAGGTGTTATCCAAAAGCTGCAAGTTGAAGAAGTGATGGTTGGATGAAAGCACTAAGCTAGCCAAAAATTTCGGTTGGATTTTTTATCATGGCAGTCCGCCATGAGCAACAAATTTTACTCCTCGAATTAGCTGATGTGCATAGTTTTTTAAAACAAAATTCCTTCAAGATATTTACGCCGAAAATTTCAAGTAGAGACAAAGAAGCGGCTTCCATTTTTGCAAAAAGGAACGCCAGCAGTGCAGCAGAAGGTAACTGGCCATCATATGCGGGAAAATTAAATGACGATTGAGCCGTAGTTTTTCAGGCAGAGAGGGATTAATCGAGCACATATGTTGCAAGATTGATAAGTGGAATAATGGTCGAACTCCTTGTATGAAGAAGCTTACTCTGCTACAATAATTGACCAGTTTCTATCGGAATATCTAAGACCCAAGCCCCTCTTTCCTTAGAAATTTGTTAGCACTGCCCCTTGCGGGGCAGGCTATAGCTAAAGCAGGGATGACCAAGGAAATTAAGGAAATTTCTAAATTCTTGTTGGGGATTTTGTGTTCTTCGTTGTTCGTTTCTATTCTTGCTCGTTTCTCGAGTCTGTTCGCTGTTGAGGTTTACGAAATCCTCTTTGCTCGTTTGTGGATGAGGTTCACGAAATCTTCTCTGTTCGTTTGGTTGTGGGTTTCAGCGACTTTAGGTTTTACCTTTCTTTCGAAATCGTTTCTCAGGTAATTTACGCTGTCTTTCTTTTGGAAACATTGGTTCAATTGCAATGCAGCTTTTTGCCTTTGGCAGTACCATCACGTAGGATTCATTTGCAATGCCATGTCGTGCCTTGTCCATCACTTTCGTCTTCAGCATCACTTTCGTCTTCTACGGGTGTTTCTTTCAAGCGCATGTTTTTTGGCCTGCCTGAAAGGTAGCCTTAGTAATGAGAAATGAAATTACAAATTTTTGGCCTGCCAGGCCTTAGGCTGGTTACACACCAGCTATTGCTTGCCCATCATCAAACGCAGCAGCCAATCCCTTGGTTGGATGGGCGAAGCATATCTACACACTGCCAAGCTCCTACTTTTCGCAGATGCTGACTTGGCTGCCAGCTCCTGCCCTTCGTTACTTGGCCAGCACTAGGACGTTTTTTCAAATTCTGAAATCATGTGCTTCCACATGGCACAATATACACCCTTAGATTTTTTAAATTCTGAAAGCCCAAAAGCTTTGAAAGCTTTTGAAAAGCTGCGTAAAAAGCCAACTGCGTAAAAAGCCAAGGCAAAACCTTTAAATATAGGCGAAACGGACGAACGAAATCCTTGCTCACGCTTTTCTTGAGGCACTAGAAAGCTTTGAAAGCTTTTGAAAAGCTGCGTAAAAAGCCAAGGCAAAACCTTTAAATATAGGCAAAACGGACGAAAGAAATCCTTGCTCACGCTTTTCTTGAGGCACTAGAAGGCTTTGTAACGTAGGCTTTGCCAAATTCAATCAAGGTAGGCTTCCAAATGCAACGCTCTTGATCGCTTCCGTTCAAACTTGTTACTTCACTTGGTTATGAAGAATTCTCCTTCTATGGCAAAATTTCAACATCCTGAATGCGTTAGTCGTTTCCCTGTCAGCGGTTTCCCTGGACGATTATCTTCCGCATTGCATATTCCAAAGAGTGCCACGGAGTTGTGCAGTCGTGATCTAGAGAGGCTTCTCCAAGTAGTGCTTTTGCCTGCGCCAGAAATCCACTCTATTACTAACATTTATTATCACGTCAAGTGCACTCTTTGGCTATTAAGAATTCTTTCTGCAAACGAATCCCCGCTCAAATATATCCCTCACGTTGCCCGCGGTTAAAAAGGCCATTCTATGTCAATGGGTAGTACGTAGCAGTTGTCATGCTTGACTGAATCAAACGAATTCATTCAAAGAGTTCCATTAATCCTCCTAAGCAATTTTACATGTACAAACCCAACAGCCATCGTGTTTTGCTGAATCTGACGATGTCTTCTCACTGCTGGTTTCTGGAATTGTGCCATCAAAACGTCCATCGTCGGGCGGCAGTCTTTGTCTTGGAACTGTCTCACGGTTCTTCTACCGGACGAAGTTGGGATTGAGCTCCGACTATTAGACGATGGCGTTGCCAGGGATATCTAGGCTCGCTGTATTTATTCCCAGATCTTGGGTCTTCTTTTGTAGAAGAAACAACCCACCTCGCGAAGACGCCCCTCGGGTTGTGTCATCGAGGAAATGCCGAGTGGATACTCCAAGGTTGTCGTGGTTGAACTAGACTCCCTTAGTATCGCTTCTCTCTCTTGGATGTTCAATCGCAGCTGGAGATACTTGCCCTGGCAAGAGCCTTGCTCTGAAAGGCAAGCTATTTCCTAACTTCTCAAAGCTTCCTGCATTGATAAATCCTAACTTGATGAGGGAATCAATCTTGCCAGTCTTGAGAGCCTCTCCAGCTTTGTTAAGCTCACCGGGCTTTCTTCGCTTGTCGAATTTGTTGTTGACGGTATCGTGTTAATGATTGGCACTGTCTACAGATATAGGCCTCAATTAGTTATGTCCGTTTTTGTAATTCTCCTTCTCCTCAGGCTTGCGGGAATCCTTGTCTCTAGGAGCTTATGAAGCTCTTTGGATTTGGGGCGATCGGAGGTAGCATTGGAGGAAGCAGCCCGATGGGAGGGAGCAGACGGTGAAGGGGGCATTGCACAGCACCAGTGTCCTTCCACTGGGATGATTTCAATAAACTTACGGGGACAGGCGCAAGCTCCTGGAGCTCCCAATGCTGCAGCACATCTGGAGGGAGTAGCTAGGGCCATGGAAGCTCCAAGGTGGCGATGTGCCTTTTCTATAGATCACTTCTTCCAAGAGGGTGTGTCTAGCTTTTGGTCTCTTTCTACTGAATTTTGTTGTCTGCTACTATGAGGCAATTGACACTATCACTTCCTCATCACTTCATGTTAGCATTTTGAGATTATCCATGACTTAGCAGCACTCCTTGTGGCTTACGTAACATGGACACTTTGAGTTGCTACCATTGGTAGACTACACAATAAAATAGTTTGGAGGTGGATGGGATGCAAACATCAATAATTGTTGCAATCTGATCAAAGTTTGCAAAAGTGTCAATGATAACTATTGCCAACTCATAAGATCATGGACATAGTGAATCATTTTAGATATAATAAGATGTTATTTATACGCACTTTTATATTTCCATAGTCATAATTTTTTGGAATCTTGCAAAGGCAAAAATTGTAACTACAACTGCTCGAAGATGTGTGAAGATGATTACCTTGATGGTTTGAACATCTTTGATTGTTGGATTGTGTATAGCTTTTGTGCTTGAATTTATCATCTTTAGGAAATTGCACATATGCTAACCAACATATCCAAACATGCAGAACATGAGGAATGCATATTGACTAATCATGATTGTTTTTCAGATTCCAACATTCCAGCAAAGAAATAGGCGACTTCTCGTCAAGCTGTGGACGTCACAAAGGATACTCCACATCAGTAGAATGTACGGTCATTTCAATTCTGAAATGTTTCTGCACCGTCTGTTGCTCTGGTCCGCATTAATGCGCTACACCTCCAACACTGGAGGTGACTATTCGAAACGGGGGGATGGCACGTTCCCCTATGATATATAATTTTTGGAGAGACATGTGCCGGCTCTCCACCATACATTACGTATGGTTTTTTTTTTTTTACACCTCATCTTGAGCACGCACACTTCTTTGCACATTCTGTTTCCGCAAGGGAACATTACATTTGCTTGGTTCGACCAACATACTAATCATATCTGCAACACTTCTGTTTTCGAGATGTTTGCAGCCTCCAAACGAGTGTCTTCTCCTAAAGGTACGCACAACAAAATGTATTTGCTTGATTCAAGTTATTTTATCAATTCTTTCACCTTCTAAAGATAGAGGTTTAGTCCATTTTGTTTTTCCTGTGCGTTTAGACAAAACCACGTGAGTGAAATTGTAGCAAAGTTTCGGATGGTTTTTCTTATTAATCCCTGTAGGTGTTTAAACCCGAACATAAGACATCGATTCATGTCACGATGTAGAAATGACCACCGGAAACTCCTTCGAACATGACCATTCGTCAACGCTCAGAGCAGCCAGAGGTCGAGCTATTCAACTTGATATAACATCAAGAAAGATGTCCTTGAGGCCAGCTATGTCATCGTGGTTGACCATCGCAGATAGATACAAGCAATGGGTTAGTAATTGCGCGGCTATTTTCTCTAGCCTTCAAATCTGCGGTGTCTATGGCATAACCACGCTACTGTCTGCAAACCAAAGGCATAGGCATCTCGAGCCACAGCGCCGCACTTGGAAACATGATACTTTTGGATGCCTGCGAGAATATGGGCATGCAAGTGACTTACTGGAATGCCAAAGCTGCACACGAGATGCACAGCGGAGCAGATACATTGTGCGTTTGATGCCACAGTACTCTCGGCAGTTGCTTAAAACAAACCACCTCCACACGCAACTGCTAAGCATCATAGATATATCCATTTCAGTTACCACGACTGCAAATGCGATTGCTCGTGGCACACTCGATCGAAGGTCACTTCTAGATAATCCTCTGATATCTTGGCGAAACGTCCCACTAAGCTCGGCTCAAGAAATCGTGACGAACGAGCTGTCAGGTGTGCTCGCATACAACATCGAGAACAATCCAATATTGCGCAAGTACAATTCTTTAGCAGAGCGTGCGGACATCAAGATGGGTATGTGCATCTTGAGTCCTCAAACCATTGCAGGTATCTTGGAACTACACGATGAGACAGCTCCCTTCGAGTTAATGTCAATAGCGGAATCTCAGCCTGAGCTCCTGCTTTTGCAAAACATGGTGGACCCCGCGAACCGTCGCGCCTTTGATGCAAGGGACAAGCATGTGTTTGCCTCCATACAGCTACGGGGTACAGAAATGCTTTCAGAGAGGGTCGCTTCATTCCACGTCGATGGAGTAGCAGTAGCTGGCAGTGCGTGCGTTGACATAACCATGGAGTCAGCAGTGTTCCCCTTCCTGTTCCCTTTCAGACGGAGCTACTATGATGGCTGCATACAGTTTAGCAACTATGTGAAAATGAGAATATGCACCTTATTCTCTATCTACACGCTCTACAAGCCGTACTTGTTGATCATGTTCCAGTTAAAACAGGTAGTGATGATTGCCAATTCAAGCAACTCTACATGCTTGCAACGAGACATCGACCAATATAGGAAAGCCAACCCTGCCACGACTGATGAAGACGCAATGAGACACGTGCTTCGCTACAGCATGCCATCAACAATGCCGGGGTCCCCATCGTGGCATCGACGGCAACTGAAGGACCTCATAACGATGGTCGATGCTTGGGGCCTCCTAGATTTCTTTCTGACATTCACTGCAGATGAGGTCACCGATACACGGTGGCAAGAAATTAATGTGATCGAGAGCATCACAACACATTATAATGCGCAATTCACTTGGAAGGACTGTCCTGTTGAATGCGTGGCACTTTTCCACGCACGCTTCCAGATGTTCATGCGCAAGCATTTGCTTTCATCCGACGGTCTGCTTGGCCGAATACAACACCATGTCGTTCGTTATGAGATACAAAACAGGGGCTCCCTACACACCCATGTCATATTGTGGGTCCACCATGATGACCGTCAGCGAATGGCAAATGAGATTGCGGCTTACATCCCCAGGGACGAGGCCCTGGATCCTCGAAACACAAGGCTGTGAGAACTAGTTCTCAGGAAGCAGTTGCACGTATGCAGGAAAGTGTGCTACGTCGGACCGTCACTCCACAGTTGCAAGCACGGCTTCCCTTTCGCAACACAGCCAGAATATGAACCCATCCTCGACCCTCTGTTGGTTGTATTACCGGCCGGGACATGAGCACCGAAACGTCGTCCCTTACCACCCTTCCGTGTTACTGTTGTGGGGTGCACACATGAACATACAGCGGGTGACAAACTCTTCAATCTCTCACTACCTCCTCAAGTACGCGATGAAATCTGAACCAATGGGCAAACTGAACATCCGTTCAGAAGACGCCTCGCGTTTGGGGTTGCAACATCTCGACAAAGTAAAGCTGAAACTCATCGTCGCAAGCCTCCTATTAAAACCAACCTCTCCAACAGAGGCCGCGCTAAACTACATGCAGATACCAACAATCACAAGGAGCGAGACCGTTCACTATGTCGACTCCTCGCCACCATCTCTAAGACAACGCATCATCTCGCGAAACAACAACGTCACCCTGCACCCGGTCGACATATACTGCGGGAGACCGAGCGTCATCGAGGATAGCACGTTCTACGATTACCATAGGCAATATGTGATCCGAAAGCCCAAGGAAACGCAACGTGGAACGGTCGGTCTTGACCTCTTAGGCAACAGGATCGCAAAATGTGAGCGAGTAGTCAGATTCACTGACTACCACCCTGGACATCAACCAGAGGGGTACTTCTACAACGTGCTCTTGCGAAAACTCAGCTTCAGGAATGAAACGGAGCTCATATCACCTGCCAACACAGCTGGATCCTAGTTTGTCGAATGCCAAATGCGCGGCCTCATATTGAGCAACGAGGACCTCGAGATGTATGTGACCGAATACACGCAAAGGAACTTGCTAGCGACTGACCACACAGACCAGTTGATCAATATGATATTGCAAAAGGTTGCGATCATCCGAGACTGCCCGATGGAAGCGCCTAACATCGACCAGCAAACCGTCGAAGGGCCAACACGTGCGAGGATGTTGGAAAAAATGGCCGAGTTTCGCACCGTCGCCAATGCCGCATTGACAGTAGAACAACAAAGAGTCTTCAAAAGCCTAGCTTCAACAAGCTTGGGGCTGCACGTTGTCTGTGGAACACCAGGTAGCGGCAAAAGCTTCTTGATACGGTACTATGTTTCGCATCTGGTAGCGCAAAACAAAACGGCAATACTCTGTGCATCAACAGGGGCGGCTGCGACGCAGCTGAGCGGGATTGCAACCACTGTATACTACCAATTCAAGATCCCTGTGCGCAGCAGTCAGTACCCACTGAACATCCATGAGACGGATGAGCGACACATCGCAATCAAGGAAGCTAACGCGATCATCATTGACGAGATGTCCATGCTAACAAGGATGACTTTCGATCTCGTGGTAAGACAAATCGTCAATGTGACTAATGGCACATTGCATGAGCCATTCAGACACAAAATGCTCATAATTTTTGGTGACCTGGCGCAATTACCGCCAGTCTGCAAACAACGCGAGGATCTCTACGAGCCATGCCACATCACGTCCTCCGCGCACTGGGCTCAAGAGAAAATGTACCACATGCAATTCTCGGTGCGACATGCACGAGACATGCCGTTCCTGGCATTCTTGCATACCATAAGACTCAGGACGCCCACAACTGACGAGATTTCTGACTGTTTGGGGCAGTGCATTGTCGACAAGGAAGGTGCATGCCACTTCATCGATGCTGAAACAACCATCATTTGCACGCACAGAGTCGATGTCGCTACCTTCAACGATGAGCTTGTGGAGAAATTCAACACTCCCGAGATGATTGTGCATGTTCAAATACACAGTAACGCCGCGAGCGAACCAGCTCTTAAAGAATGGTTGGAGGACAAAAGCTTCAACGAGATAGGAAAAATTTGCGTGGGGGCGAAGGCAATGATAACGGAAAACATCGACCTCACAATAGGTGCCGCAAATGGAGCAATGTGCAAAATCAAGAGCATTAATGCAACTAACAGGGGAGAAATCAACGGTATCACTGTCGTCGTGGACACAACAGCGGCCGTGCTCACATTACGACGCTCAAAGCATCAACGAAAGGCAATAAATGGAAAATGGTTCCACAAGTCCACATTTCCACTAACCCTAGCATACGCTATCACGGGACACAAATCCCAAGGCGCAACCATATCCAACAAAGCGCTGCTCATATTTCGAGGAGTGTTTGCCCCTGACCTAGCATACATGATGTTGTCCAGAGTGACTGAGAGAACGAGGCTACGCATACTACATTGCCCACATCCAGACATATTCAGACCAATTCCACGAGAGTTCTCACAGCCGACAACACAACCACGCGCATAGGTATTCACTACCAGAGATTGAAAAAGGCAGAGACAAGTCATGAATATGTTATGTCAAACATGCGTGCAAGGAAAATGGTTTTAATATCTTGTCTGTTGTCGAGAACAGGTGCAGAGAATCAGAAAGCTCAGGACATTGCAGCATAAGACATGGACGCAGACAAGGTAAATTCCACCAGCATGAAAGAATCTTTTTTTCTTAAAGATTTAAAAAGACAGCTCATTTGAAAAGACGGTGTAATAAGTCGTGCCTGCAAGCAGCTATTTGAGCTATACGAAAGCAACGCGAAGGCAACAAAACCTCCACCAGCAAAGAGGAGGTTCTTCCTAACCACAAAGCAATTCCGGCTAGCAAACAATGCAGGAGAACGTCCGGGAGCTTACATCAACGGCTTCAACACGTATGCGGAACAATGCGACTTCATTGACAACTGCAATAGGCGTTTGCCAGCTAAAAGAGAGCCCGGAGGCTTGAGATTCGCAAATGGTATGTAATGCTTCTGAAAATTTAAAAAAACCGCAACAATTGAGAAAAAGAATTAACGAGTTGCAAGAACAACAAACTCAGCATGGATTGCACTTCTCCTGCAGGACTCCTGAAAGAGATCCTTGTCGAGCTTGACATTGAGTTCGATGAGACCGATAGGATGATGGAAAGTTTGGAGGGGCAGAAGCTACTAGACACGAAGACGAAAGGGATCACAGCGTATGCGTGCGAGCTGCTGCATTACGGGTACAACGTATCCTTGGAGTTGCTGAGGGACACGACGCGCGATCAAGGAACGGCTATACTCGAACAATTCATGGAACAATTTGGAGGGACGCACGACGCGGCGCACCCGGTGACGACAATGGAGAAGCTTACGTATATTTTCGACAGGGACTTATACGAGGAGCGCTTCGGTATTGGAAACGATCCTTTAACGCCAACAGAGAAAAACTAGGGCAAGTAAATAGATGCATTCTATTATGGACCTCAAACGAAAAAAAAAAGCCAAAAAACCTCGATGACTAACGTAATTGTCAATGTTTACGCAGGTACGACATTGAAAGACGCGAGCCTCGAGATGAAGGAGGAGCCTCCATTGAAGCGCCCGCGCAAGGGAATCGTGCGAGCCTCGTCGTCTACTGCATCACGTGCAAGCCCAACAACAGAAAATACATAGGGAGCACGACGGACCTGCCGCGGAGGATCAAACAGCACAATAAAAAACCACCGACGAAAATGAAAGAGTACTTGCAGCGTTACAAGCCCTTCAAAGAAAATTTCGAAATCAAAGTTTTGGAAACAACAGACACTGTAGACAAAGCACGAACTTTAGAGCAGTACTACATAAGGAGCCACAACACAGTAGGTCCATTAGGTTACAACACGCTCGAAGGCCATCCGGCTAGAGCGCGGAAGTACTATTTCCTAAAGCGTAGGAACATAATTTGACCCACAAAATAAACATTTGTGCCTTCAAAAAAAGGGATCTAATGAAGTTGCAAATGGTGCTACAACTTTTGTCGTACATGCAATGCAGCTTTGGGTTTGGATTATTCCTGTCACAGTTGCATGCTTCTGTCTCAATTTGGTTTTGATTTATTATTTATACATTTCTGAAATACATCTCCCCGTCGTTCGCTCGAAGTGGAATGACAATAGATTTGCTTACAGTGCAAAGAATAGGAATTTGTCTTCCTCCGAAAAAAAGAAAAACTACGTTTTACTGTCGACATGAACAACATCAAGTGCAAGCAGGACTGGATGATAACGAAATCTCTACAAAAGGTTGCATGCAATTGAACATCAATCTTCTGCATCATTTCTGACAACTTGACTCATGTGAACCTCAACTAGAGTGCTTGTCCAGCTGGGCTCTTGATGAATACTTCTCTCTTTTGCTATCTTGTTGAGGTTCACATGAGTCACGTTGTCAGAAATGATGCAGAAGATTGATGTTCAATTGCATGCAACCTTTTTTAGAGATGTTGTTCATGTCGACAGTAAAACGTAGTTTTTCTTTTTTTCGGAGAAAGACAAATTCCTATTCTTTGCATTGTAAGCAAATCTATTGTCATTCCACTTCGAGCGAACGACGAGGAGATGTATTTCAGAAATGTATAAATAATAAATCAAAATGAAATTGAGCCAGAAGCATGCAAGTGTGACAGGAAAAATCCAAACCCAAAGCTGCATTGCATGTACGACAAAAGTTCCAAGACCATTTGCAACTTCATTGGATCCCTTTTTTCGAAGGCACAAATGTATATTTTTTGGGTCAAATTATGTTCCTACGCTTTAGGAAATAGTACTTCCGCGCTCTGGCCGGATGGCCCTCGAGTGTGTTGTAACCTAATGGACCTACTGTGTTGTGGCTCCTTATGTAGTACTGCTCTAAAGTTCGTGCTTTGTCTACGGTGTCTGTTGTTTCCAAAACTTTGATTTCGAAATTTTCTTCAAAGGGCTTGTAACGTTGCAAGTCCTCTTTCATTTTCGCCGGTGGTTTTTTATTGTGCTGTTTGATCCTCTGCGGCAGGTCCGTCGTGCTCCCTATGTACTTTCTGTTGTTGGGCTTGCACGTGATGCAGTAGACGACGAGGCTCGCGCGATTCCCTTGCGCGGGCGCTTCAGTGGAGGCTCCTCCTTCATCTCGAGGCTCACGTCTTTCAATGTCGTACCTGCGTAAACATTGACAATTACGTTAGTCATCGAGGTTTTCGGTCTTTTTTTTTCATTTGACGTCCATAATAGAATGCATTTATTTACTTGCCCTGGTTTTTCTCTGTTGCCGTGAAAGGATCGTTTCCAATCCCGAAACGCTCCTCGTATAAGTCCCTGTCGAAAATATACGTTAGCTTCTCCATTGTCGTCACCGGGTGCGTCGCGTCGTGCGTCCCTCCAAATTGTTCCATGAATTGTTCGAGTATAGCCGTTGCTTGATCGCGCGTCGTGTCCCTCAGCAACTCCAAGGATACGTTGTACCCGTAATGCAGCAGCTCGCACGCATACGCTGTGATCCCTTTCGTCTTCGTGTCTAGTAGCTTCTGCCCCTCCAAACTTTCCATCATCCTATCGGTCTCATCGCGTGGAATTGGTCTAAATATGTCTGGATGTGGGCAATGTAGTATGCGCAGCCTCGTTCTCTCAGTCACTCTGGACAACATCACGTATGCCAGGCCAAGGGCAAACACTCCTCGGAATATGAGCAGCGCTTTGTTGGATATGGTTGCGCCTTGGGATTTGTGTCCCGTGATAGCGTATGCTAGGGTCAGTGGAAATGTGGACTTGTGGAACCATTTTCCATTTATTGCCTTTCGCTGATGCTTCGAGCGTCGTAATGTGAGCACGGCCGCTGTTGTGTCCACAACGACAGTGATACCGTTGATTTCCCCCCTGCTAGTTGCATTGATGCTCTTGATTTTGCACATTGCTCCATTTGCGGCACCTATTGCGAGGTCGATGTTTTCCGTTATCATTGCCTTCGCCCCCACGCAAATTTTCCTATCTCGTTGAAGCTTTTGTCCTCCAACCATTCTTTGAGAGCTGGTTCGCTCGCGGCGTTACTGTGTATTTGAACATGCACAATCGTCTCGGGAGTGTTGAATTTCTCCACAAGCTCATCGTTGAAGGTAGCGACATCGACTCTGTGTGTGCAAATGATGGTTGTTTCGGCATCGATGAAGTGGCATGCACCTTCCTTGTCGACAATGCACTGTCCCAAACAGTCGGAAATCTCGTCAGTTGTGGGCGTCCTGAGTCTTATGGTATGCAAGAATGCCAGGAACGGCATGTCTCGTGCATGTCGCACCGAGAATTGCATGTGGTACATTTTCGCTGCAGGCCAGTGCGCGGAGGACGTGATGTGGCACGGCTCGCAGAGATCCTCGCGGTGTTTGCAGACTGGCGGTAATTGTGCCAGGTCTCCAAAAATTATCAGCATTTTGTGTCTGAATGGCTCATGCAATGTGCCATTCGTGACATTGACGATTTGTCTTACCACGAGATCGAAAGTCATCCTTGTTAGCATGGACATCTCGTCAATGATGATCGCGTTGGCTTCCTTGATTGCGAGGTGTCGTTCATCCGTCTCATGGATGTTCAGTGGGTATTGACTGCTGCGCACAGGGATCTTGAATTGGTAGTGTACAGTGGTTGCAATCCCGCTCAGCCGCGTCGTAGCCGCCCCTGTTGATGCACAGAGTATTGCCGTTTTGTTTTGCGCTACCAGATGCGAAACATAGTATCGTATCAAGAAGCTTTTGCCGCTACCTGGTGTTCCACAGACAACGTGTAGCCCCGAGCTTGTTGAAGCCAAGCTTTCGAAGACTCTTTGTTGTTCTACTGTCAATGCGGCATTGGCGACGGTGCGAAACTCGGCCATTTTTTGCAACATCCTCGCGCGTGTTGGCCCTTCGACGGTTTGCTGGTCGATGTTAGGCGCTTCCATCGGGCAGTCTCGGATGATCGCAACCTTTTGCAATATCATATTGATCAACTGGTCCGTGTGGTCAGTCGCTAGCAAGTTCCTTTGCGTGTATTCGGTCACATACATCTCGAGGTCCTCGTTGCTCAATATGAGGCCGCGCATTTGGCATTCGACAAAGTAGGATCCAGCTGTGTTGGTAGGTGATATGAGCTCCGTTTCATTCCTGAAGCTGAGTTTTCGCAAGAGCACGTTGTAGAAGTACCCCTCTGGTTGATGTCCAGGGTGGTAGTCAGTGAATCTGACTACTCGCTCACATTTTGCGATCCTGTTGCCGAAGAGGTCAAGACCGACCGTTCCACGTTGCGTTTCCTTGGGCTTTCGTATCACATATTGCCTATGGTAATCGTAGAACGTGCTCTCCTCGATGACGCTCGGTCTCCCGCAGTATATGTCGACCGGGTGCAGGGTGACGACGTTGTTTCGCGAGACGATGCGTTGTCTTAGAGATGGTGGCGAGGAGTCGACATAGTGAATGGTCTCGCTCCTTGTGATTATTGGTATCTGCATGCAGTTTAGCGCGGCCTCTGTTGGAGAGGTTGGTTTTGATAGGAGGCTCGCGGCGATGAGTTTCAGCTTTACTTTGTCGAGATGTTGCAATCCCAAACGTGAGGCGTCTTCTGAACGGATGTTCAGTTTGCCCATTGGTTCAGATTTCATCGCGTACTTGAGGAGGTAGTGAGAGATTGAAGAGTTTGTCACCCACTGTATGTTCATGTGCGCACCCCACAACAGTAACACGGAAGGGTGGTAGGGGACGACGTTTCGGTGCGCATGTACCGGCCGGTAATACAACCAACGTTGCGTCAGAGGGTCGAGGATGGGTTCATATTCTGGCTGTGTTGCGAAAGGGAAGCCGTGCTTGCAACTGTGGTGTGACGGTCCGACGTAGCACGCTTTCCTGCATACGTGTGATTGCTTTCTGAGAACTAGTTCTCGCAGCCTTGTGTTTTGAGGATCCAGGGCCTCGTCCCTGGGGACGTAAGCTGCAATCTCATTTGCAATTCGCCGACGATCATCATGGTGGACCCACAATATGACATGGGCGTGTAGGGAGCCCCTGTTTTGTATCTCATAACGAACGACATGGTGTTGTATTCGGCCAAGCAGACCGTCGGATGAAAGCAAATGCTTGCGCATGAACATGTGGAAGCGTGCGTGGAAAAGTGCCACGCATTCAACAGGACAGTCCTTCCAAGTGAATTGCGCATTATAATGCGTTGCGATGCTCTCGATCACATTAATTTCTTGCCACCGTGTATCGGTGACCTCGTCTGCAGTGAATGTCAGAAAGAAATCTGGGAGGCCCCAAGCATCGACCATCGTTATGAGGTCCTTCAGTTGCCGTCGATGCCACGATGGGGACCCCGGCATTGTTGATGGCATGCTGTAGCGAAGCACGTGTCTCATTGCATCTTCATCGGTCGTGGCAGGGTTGGCTTTCCTATATTGGTCGATGTCTCGTTGCAAGCATGTAGAGTTGCTTGAATTGGCAATCATCACTGCCTGTTTTAACTGGAACATGATCAACAGGTACGGCTTGTAGAGCGTGTAGATAGAGAATAAGGTGCATATTCTCATTTTCACATAGTTGCTGAACTGTATGCAGCCATCATAGTAGCCCCGTCCGAAAGGGAACAGGAATGGGAACACTGCTGACTCCATGGTTATGTCAACGCATGCACTGCCAGCTGCTGCTACTCCGTCGACGTGGAATAAAGCGACCCTCTCTGAAAGCATTTCTGTACCCCGTAGCTGTATGGAGGCAAACTCATGCTTGTCCCTTGCATCAAAAGCGCGACGGTTCGCGGGGTCCACCATGTTTTGCAAAAGCAGGAGCTCAGGCTGAGATTCCGCTATTGACATTAACTCGAAGGGAGCTGTCTCATCGTGTAGTTCCAAGATACCTGCAATGGTTTGAGGACTCAAGATGCACATACCCATCTTGATGTCCGCACGCTCTGCTAAAGAATTGTACTTGCGCAATATTGGATTGTTCTTGATGTTGTATGCGAGCACACCTGACAGCTCGTTCGTCACGATTTCTTGAGCCGAGCTTAGTGGGACGTTTCGCCAAGATATCAGAGGATTGTCTAGAAGTGACCTTCGATCGAGTGTGCCACGAGCAATCGCATTTGCAGTCGTGGTAACTGAAATGGATACATCTATGATGCTTAGCAGTTGCGTGTGGAGGTGGTTTGTTTTAAGCAACTGCCGAGAGTACTGTGGCATCAACCGCACAATGTATCTGCTCCGCTGGGCATCTCATGTGCAGCTTTGGCATTTCCAGTAAGTCACTTGCATGCCCATATTCTCGCAGGCATCCAAAAGTATCATGTTTCCGAGTGCGGCGGTGTGGCTTGAGATCCCTATGCCTTGCGAAGAAACGATCCTTTGGTTTGCAGACACTAGCGTGGTTATGCCACAGACACCGCAGATTTGAAGGCTAGAGAAAATAGCCGCGCAATTACTAACCCATTGCTTGTATCTATCTGCGATGGTCAACCACGATGACGTAGCTGGCCTCAAGGACATCTTTCTTGATGTTATATCAAGTTGAATAGCTCGATCTCTGGTTGCTCTGAGCGTTGACGAATGGTCATGTTCGAAGGAGTTTCCGGTGGTCATTTCTACATCGTGACATGAATCGATGTCTTATGTTCGGGTTTAAACACCTACATGGATTAATAATAAAAACCATCCGAAACTTTGCTACAATTTCACTCACGTGGTTTTGTCTAAACGCAACAGGAAAAACAAAATGGACTGAACATCTATCTTTAGAAGGTGAAAGAATTGATAAAATAAATTGAATCAAGCATGCTACAATTTCACTCACGTGGTTTTGTCTAAATGCAACAGGAAAAACAAAATGGACTGAACCTCTATCTTTAGAAGGTGAAAGAATTGATAAAATAAATTGAATCAAGCAAATACATTTTGTTGTGCGTACCTTTAGGAGAAGACACTCGTTTGGAGGCTGCAAACATCTCGAAAACAGAAGTGTTGCAGACATGATTAGTATGTTGGTCGAACCAAGCAAATGTAATGTTCCCTTGCGGAAACAGAATGTGCGAAGAAGTGTGCGTGCTCAAGATGAGGAGTAAAAAAAAAAAAAACCATACGTAATGTATGGTGGAGAGCCGGCACATGTCTCTCCAAAAATTATATATCATAGGGGAACGTGCCATCCCCCCGTTTCGAATAGTCACCTCCAGTGTTGGAGGTGTAGCGCATTAATGCGGACCAGAGCAACAGACGGTGCAGAAACATTTCAGAATTGAAATGACCGTACATTGTACTTACGTGGAGTATCCTTTCTGACGTCCACAGCTCGACGACAAGTGGCCTATTTCTTTGCTGGAGTGTTGGAATCTGAAAAACAATCATGATTAGTCAATATGCATTCCTCGTGTTCAGCATGTTTGGATATGTTTGTTAGCATATGTGCAATTGGTCATTCAGATCCTACCACGAAAAACATTCTAGGTGAGCTTTTGCAGATCTCTATCTCGCCTAGAAAGCCAGGCGACTGTCTGGTTGTGGAGTCCCTAACATGCAATCCGTCGTCTTGCAGGTATATACGGGTTGGATACAAAAGCATTGGATTTAACACGATACATGAACGACATTTCATTGCAAGCTTTGACGTGTGGAGGTTTCAAGGAGGCTCCTTGCAAAGAGCTTTCGTACAAACTCCCGTATAGTTTCCACATTTGCTTCATACAATTGCAAGCCTCGCCTTACGTCCCACAGCCACTACTCTCAACCCTGTCTCTTCTCTTCTCTTCTTAGTTCGCAACTCTCACTTATCTTGTAAGAGCAGCAAGGAGCTTGAGCCAAAAAGCAAACAACCACTCATTTCCAACAAAATAGGTTAGCTTAGGTAAGATTCGAGTTGCCACGTAGAAGTGAACTTTCCAAGGGTAAGTCAATCCAGTGCCACCTTCTACTGACTCCATCCGGCCACCTTCTCGAGAGTCCATAAGTCTCGCCTGGTTCCGTTAGCACCTCATACTTCCACGCTCGATCTCCTTCAGGAATCTCGATGCGAAGCTCGCTCAGGCTCTCTCCCATTGGCATATGCTTTTCAATCACTTCAACGTCTAGCCGCTTGTGGAAGTCCCTCGTCATCTCGCAAGGCCACGCGCAGCATCCTCCTTTGGGAAGCACTCTAGTAGAGCAGCATTCAAACACCGTCACCACAGGCTGCTGCATTCACATTCAAACTCGATCACTCAGGAATATTGAGATTGTCTATCTAACAATTCTCTGCTTTTCGTGATGACTCTGGCTTTGAATTTGAGCTGTAATTCATGATATTGAAGCTTTTCGTAATGACTCTGGCTTTGAATTTGAGCTGTAATTCATCCAATCAAATACTCCATCAGCTTGTTGGACTCGTCAATCTACAGATATTTGACATAAGGTAGAGTGCATCGTCGTGGCAATTTTGGGATACATAAGTCTCGCAGACTTATGTGCACCGAATCTGTGACACCGAGAATCGGGTGTCGCACCATCAGAATCGAAAGCTCATATTCGGAGTTGTTGCGGCAGCGATCGTGACCTTGGGCGGAATGCTCTTGTTTGGCATGCGGATTTGAAGCTTCCTCTTGAGCGTCTAGTCACGCCTGCACATCGATATATTCGTAGCTCCGCAAACTCATTTCGTAGCGGCAGTCGTTGTGAGCACTCACTCCTTTCCCACTCACTGGAAGGTTTAGCCATGGCGGACAATTTCTTTGGGAACTTTGGAGCGGTGTCCAACGTCTTGGAAAGCGCCGCCTTCGATCATAGCCGTCTCGCCCGGGTTCATATTGTTAAACGCAATCGTTCTTCCGCCTTCCTTCCCAACGAGGACACGTTCAGGTAAAGACTAGACGTTTCATCTTCTGTGTCTTATACTTTGCTTCAAACGCACAAAAGCGACTTAGAGACTAATCGTGCCTCTGCTGCAGCGAGACGAACGCTGAGTCCCAAGAATGCATGGGGGATGTGAACGACCCGAACTGGCAGTGGCCTTGCTACGAGAAATGGTATTCGAGCAAAGAGGGAAGGTGGAAAAAAACTGCAAAATCAGAAATTTCTATAGCAAGATTCCCAATTCGCTGCGGAATGGTTGTCTACGAAACAGCAAGTAAGGAAGTAGAAGCAAACCTGATGGTGATGATGAATGATGAAGAAACAGCAACACACTTGAAATTACAATGTTTCGCCTATATTTAAAGGTTTTGCCATGGCTTTTTATGCAGCTTTTCAAAAGCTTTCAAAGCAAAGCTTTTGGGCTTTCAGCAAAAAAGCTTTTGGGCTTTTGGGCTTTCAGAATTAGAAAAATCTAAGGGTGTATATTGTGCCATGTGGAAGCACAGGATTTCAGAATTTGAAAAAACGTCCTAGTGCTGGCCAAGTAACAAGTGACTCATGTGAATCCTCAACAAGATAGCAAAAGAGAGAAGTATTCATCCAAGCAATCTAGTTTCCATTTTTATGGGCAGGGGGCTGAGCTGGCCATCGGTGGGCAGGGCGCGCTCCTGCCAATGGATGAACTGCAACCTCCGAACAGAACGGCCGTTCCCGCCATCACAAGCACCGCTTGGCGTTTTCTGTATCGGAGGTATGTTGTTGCTGCATGGTGCTCCTCCTCTCGCCTTTGCTACCTTGCTACAGACAGGAGTAGAGATGACCTTCTTACAGAGACGTGTTGGAATCGAAAGCGTTGCGACACACACAGGTAAGCCTTTTTGCATCTCCTTCATCGTTTTGCGGACGTTTGTCCCGTGAGGTCCGTATTGCCTGGCTGTTCATCTGCGAGTGATGAGATGGGTCTGCAGAATCAACGATCCCGTAAATACTTTAGCTCAGAAATTCATTCATTGCGCTTCTAGTGAAGAGACGCTTTACCCATCCGCTGGAATATCTTGAGAGCTCTGTGAGACCAATTTCTCCCCAAAGATCGAATTCCCTGTTGCGAAAAACCCACAATCCACGAGTCCTTGAGCGATGGAAAGGGATGGTTATCTTGTTTCGGAAACGCCAATTTGAAAACGGCACTCGGAAAGGCAATTGGCGTACCTAGTAATTTAACAAAGAACGCATCAATGGAGGATTTGCCGTTTCTATTTCGCTTTGCAAGTTATTCAGGTAACATTTCATCATGAGTAAACCGGAAGTATGAAAGACAAGTCGTAAATTCCAAAACTAATGTATCCTGATGTCATATGGAGCTGCTTTCGCAGAACATGCTGCAAATGTGATGCGTTTGGTGGTACTGCTGTGGCACCTGTCCCTGCTGTGTGGGTTTCTAGAAGGTACCATTTGTCACCTTCCAAAGTCTCCAAGAAGTAGAGACTGTTCACCTTAACCTTCTAGACTGGATAGCTAGGTCCATCGCATGAACTTGTTGTTAAAATTGTTCTGCACCTTCATTGGATCTACGTTGTAAGGATGGTGAATGCCCTTGGATGATCACTTCTGGTGTGCCGTGAAAGGTACAGGCAATGAGGGAAGACTGGCATATCGCTCAGGGATGAGTCACGTGCACATTGTTCACTGCCAAATTATGATCCCTGAAAATGATGAGGATGTCATGGAGGATGCTGCCATCGAGGCAGTCACTCTTGCATTGTTCTTCTGAACCTCACAATTCTGAAGATGTCGTAGACCTTGATCACCCAGAATTTTATTGAGTCTCCAGGGTGTTGTGACTGATTCTCGCTTTTGCTTTTACTTCCCTTGATGCTCGTAAATCCCTTGGTGCTGGCACCTGCAAGAAATGTTCCCTTGTCCATTTCTCTTGTTCTGATTCTCTACAAGCCTTCCCCTACCCAAAGTGAGGAATCAGAAGATACTGTGAGGGATTATTTAGCGATCCTTGCTGATCCTAGATTGCTTCTACAAATGTCTTCTTCTCAAGAGAATGCACACGGCTCTGCAAATGATTTCAGTAGCCTTCTTGCACACTGCTGAGATAGGAGATGTGCCCCAAGTGGTCCATATTGGCTGACTTGGTAGGCAAAAAGATTGACCATCATGATGGTAGCTGGACGACCCATAGGCTGGCTAACGTAGGTTGAGGGAGAGAGATTGATGTAAGGAGTGGGAGTGTACGGAGTTGAAGGAAGCAGGACTTGTACGGCAGGACTTATACATAACGTAGGAGATGTCAACCACCCCCCTCACAGTTTGTATAGTTTTCATTGCAGGCAAAATTTTTATGAGTCTTCTTGTTTTCTGCAGGCAAAATTTCTGGTGTTGTGGGTCCATAACAAAGATCTCTCAAGCCTGAGAGCTTTTATAGGTATGGGGCTGTGTCATTGTCAGCTTTGGCTCGCATTGCTATCACGTGAGTTTTGCAGAGTGAGCAGCATTAGGACATTATAATGAGATGGACAGACATTAGTTTTGTCTTGTTTCTTTCTCTTACTGCAATAGGACATGTAGGCGTATGGATAATTTTGAGTCATCGTATTGTAGGTTGAACAATCCCCATATGGATTCTCAGAATCCACGAGACATCGAGTTCACTGAAACCGAAAGGTAATTCTTTTCACACAAATTCACCACTTAATCAATTAAAGAAGAAGAGCACAATCACATCACAAAAACGACAGCAGACTGGGTACAATCTCCCTCCCTCATGTAGAGTATTTATGATATTTCATAAAAGCACCAAGGAGCCAAAATTATCCCTCTCTTCCAAAATGAGGGATTTGCTTTACATAGCCATCTTAGGGCCCAAAAATGAATTATGTTCACTAAAAAATATATTGCTCAAACTTGCAATAATAAAACAAATACAAAATTGGCCCATGGCCATATATAATGCACTGTGTGACACCTCGATTGGTACCCTCACACTAACTCCAATCCTTGCTATGAGTTCCATCACCTGTACTCAAGCCGCCAATTATATTAGTTATTAATAATCGATTCAACGAATCACCGAATCAACCGATCCCAACATAACCGCGCTCAAAGCACGATATACAAGCACAACACCAATAACACTAGCGACATCAGTATTAACATGGAATCACCCACAATTCCGACCATCTAGCATGACAAAACATAAGCTAGTTGGACGTCTCCAACTAACCACACAAAGTATCCACTAGGACCCCCGACGCGTCCAGTGCGCTCCTATGGAGTACTTTGCCATAGTCACACTTGACTAAAATAATAATATCCAGAGCAAGATAATATCAAAAATATAATTTTCATAACATCCCCTCTTGCTTGGATTGTAACTGATCTCAGTTGCGTGTTTGATTATAGGAACTAATGAGGTCTAGAGTAAGATATATCAAAAATATAATTTTCGTAATGTCCTTTGAAGGGCTTTAAGAGGTTGATATGGAAAGCATTATGTATTTTTCAATTATCAGGTAATTCAAGCCTATAAGCTAGATCATTGATTTTTTGAATCACCTTGAATGGTCCATAGAAACGTGGGGACATCTTGATTACTGGCCATTTCTTAACACTCTTCAATCTTCTTTTCTCAATCTGAAGTACATAATCGCCTTCTTTAAAATGCATGTGTTTCCTTTTCTTATTTGCTTGTTTTGTGTACTTCTCTTGAGCTATTGTAATGGCTTCTCGAACCTCTTTGAGAATATTTTGATAGTCATGGATAAATGCATCTGCTGCCTCCACTCTATGGGTCAATTGTGTGATAGGAAAGCATTATGTATTTTTCAATTATCAGGTAATTCAAGCCTATAAGCTAGATCATTGATTTTCTGAATCACCTTGAATGGTCTATAAAAACGTGGGGACATCTTGATTACTGGTCATTTCTTAATACTCTTCAATCTTCTTTTCTCAATCCGAAGAAGTACATAATCATCTTCTTTAAAATGGATGTGTTTCCTTTTCTTATTTGCTTGTTTTGTGTACTTCTCTTGAGCTATTGTAATGGCTTCTCGAACCTCTTTGAGAATATTTTGATAGTCATGGGTAAATGCATCTGCTGCCTTCACTCTATGGGTCAATTGTGTGATAGGAATAGGTAAAACCTTCCCATAGATAATCTCAAAGGGTACTCTTCCAGTTACAGAATGAGGAGTATTATTGTAAGCAAACTTTAAGAGATGAATGTATTTGTCTCAAGTCTTTGGTTGACTTTCCGCATAAGCTCTTATCATATCCAGAATAGTATTGTTTGTAACTTCAGTTTATCCATTTGATTCTGGATGAAAAGCTGATGAGAAATCTAACTTAGTGCCTAGATTATGAAATAATGCAGTCCAGAAATTACTGCAAAACTTCGAATCTTGATTAGACACTATAATCTTTGGTAAGCCATGATGAACAAAGATATGCTTGATGAATAGATGAGCAGCTTGTTGAGCTGTTAAAGTCTTCTTGCATGGGATGAAATAAGCTTGCTCACTAAAGCGATCTACTATCGTCCAAATCATACAATATAGTAGGAAAACTTGTTATGAAATCCATGGATCTTGCAATAATAAAACAAATACAAAAGTGGGCCATGGCCATATATAATGCGTTGTGCGACACCTCGATCGGTACCCTCGCTCTAACTCCAATCCTCGCTATGAGTTCCATCACCTGTACTCAAGCCGCGAATTACATTAGTTATTAACAATCGATTGAACAAATCACTGAATCAACCGATCCCAACATAATCGTGCTCAGAGCACAATAATCAAGCACGATACCAATAACACTAGCGACATCAGTATTAACATGGAATCACCCACAATACTGACCATCTAGCATGGCAAAACACAAGCTAGTTGGGCGTCCCCAACTAACCACACAAAGTATCCACTAGGACCCCCGCCGCGTCCGGTGTGCTCCTATGGAGTACTTTTCCATAGTCACACTTGACTAAAATAATAATGTCCAGAGCAAGATATATCAGAAATATAATTTCCGTAACATTCACTCCCTTGTTCTCTCAATATTCCCAGGCATCCAACTTCAGTGACATGCATATGCCAGTCACTCTAGCAGCCCATAGGTCACCATTGCATTAAGGTCCCCCTCATGTTGCTGGGACTTTTCCTGTGTCCCCTCTTGGTAGTTTGCCTTTTGCATTTAGGCCATACCATTGTCCCACTCATGTTGTCTACCAGCCTGTGCAGCAAGGCTCGCAGCCATCACAGGGAAGGACAGAGGTCCTAACTACACCCTTGGAACGGTGTTTTGAATTGGAAGGGGGGTCAGTTCCATAGAAGGTCACCAAGCTTTCTGTGAAACGTAGAGCTGAACAATGTGATGACGATGAGGTGCAAGAGATTAAAGTTGCCACTAAAGCACCAAACCCCAAGAGAGGTAGAAAGGCAACAACAGCAAACAAGAAGGACATGGAAGAACAAACACGGAAGAGGGAGTTTTGGAAGGATGCCTGGGTTGTCTAGCTGATCCACCTACGTGGTACAATGCATGATGAGTTTGGCAAAACTCCAAAGCAAGGGGTTGACTTATGGTCAAAAGTTGCCACTCAACTTGCTGCGTTGTTTCCAGACTGTGACAAAGATGCTGGAAGCTGCAGGAAGAGATGGGGTCGAGTGTACGCCGACTACAAGAAGGATAAGGTGCATAACGCCATCTCTGGAAATGACCGAAAGGTAACATGTCAGTGGTTTGATAGCATTGATGAGTACATGCACAGCCGGGCAAATGTGGTTAGCTACACCCATGCTTCGGCAGTGGGTGGAAACACTGACGGCCCGATTTGGGAAGCTGATGAAGGTGAGAACATAGAATCCCCCGTCAAAACAGAAGCACCAGCGAGCAATGTCCCCAACATTCGACCGCGCAAAGACCGGAAGATCGAGGACTCCCTTGTTGACATGGTGAACACTGCAAAAATGATGGCGGATCAGCAAAGGGATTCTGTTGCGGGTCGTAAGGCAGCAGAATCCCAAACATTGGACATGCTTGGGCAACTCACGACTGCTGTGACAGGCCTTCTAGATGTAATGAAAGACCTAAGGAGTGAATTGACAGGGTGGATGCTGGAACACTTTTGTGTCTGTTTATTTTAATTGTTGGTCTGAAAATTGAGTAATGTAATTGGACATTGCAAATACTTTTGTAGACTGTTATGGAAACTGAGAAATGTTTTGGAAACTGTTTTGATAACTGAGAAATGCATTGGAAACTATTTTGGTAACTGAGATATGCTTTGGAAATGCTTGGAAATGATTTATTGTCCACTTAGGTACCATCCCAATCTGAGCATAATTAAAGTTCTGGAATGGCATGCTATAATAAGCAGCAAATATTTGTAGCAGGTGCCCTTTCTCTGTGCTTACAGCTAGCAGATATATGCAGAAATACAGATTATATGACAGCTCCTCGCAGTTTCTCTGTTTACAATAATCTATGCAGCAATACAATTTATATGAAAAATGTTTGCAGTAGGTTCTTTGTTTATACAAATGTTTTGCAGCAGGTTGTAGTTTTACAGAAATATACGCAGCAGGTCGATTGCTGACAGACATGGAGAACATATGGCATTCACAGGATGGTGAACATGTAGTTAGTTATATATGCGATAGTTTGTGTACATGTTTTACTTTGGTTTGATGATGATACATGCATCATTGTAGCATTTTTTAGGTGTATTTCAGTTCGTATGCCACGAGTTCTGTGGTGTCATTCTTCTGATTTAAGTCGTACAACCATCTCTTATAGGGAATGGAAGACGAGTTGATTGCTATGGCTTGTCTCATTGCAATCATTATTTCCCATATTGCATTGATGCAGTTGAGAGCATCCTCTTATGAGCAGGATGAGAGATGCATGCAGCAATTACTCATGTTGAGTGAAAGCATGGCTCGAGTTGAGCCTGCGCGGAAAGCTCAGACTGCCCAAAGGAGGCATGAGCGACGCTGACGTTGGGCTTACCCTAGACCGCAGACATTTATGGAGCGTGGTTTGCTTGGTAGCTTTTCAGACAAAATGTTTAAGAGTAGGCTCCGCCTAAACAAGGAAACCTTTCACTTTTTTACTGCACGGCTTGCTCGTCAATTGAAACGGTCAGATACCAACTACCGAAAGGCGATTAGTGTGGAGAAGCGTGTATGTGTAGCTCTACACCGTCTAGCTACCGGATCCAACTTACAAGTAATAGCGGATTTGTATGGGATTTCCATGACTTCATGCCAGAAGGCAGTCATGGAATTCTGTGATGCCATCTTAGCATCTGGACTCGATGACCTTTATATTAAATGGCCTTCCTCGAAAAGGATGCGTCTTTTGGCTGAAGGATTCGAGGCATTACAAGGCATTCCATTTGTCATTGGTGCAGTGGATGGTAGCCATATTCCAATTATTGCCCCTCATGAGCATCATGAGGACTACTTTCACCGAAAGGAGTTTCATTCAATCATCTTGCAAATGATGGTTGCAGCTAATTGTCGGTTTGGGATTACGATATTGGTTGGGCAGGGTCTATGCATGATTGGAATGTGTTCCAATGAAGTGATCTAGGACAAAGGTGTGAATCAAACATGTTGGGAAATTTTTGTTTGCTTGGTGGCTGTGCTTATCCTCCCAGGTTTTGGATGCTTTCTCCCTTTAAAGGAAGCAAAGAGGGTCTATCCTGCAAGCAGTACTTCTGGAACTACATTCAATTCGGTTCGAGGATGCCTATGGAGCGAGCTTTTGGAATGCTGAAAGCTCGCTTTAGGATTTTGCTGATGAGGTGTGACATGCTATTGTAGAATGTGCCGAAGATGGTTGGCACTTGTTTGGTTCTTCACAACATGTGTATCATGCATGGGGATTCATTTGATGATAGATGGGTGAGAGAAGCCCAACTAGAGTTGGAAAGGGCAAACAATGATGCATTCCATTGGGATCCTGTCATTCATAATGGGCTTAAAGTTGGTCTTGCAGAGGTTACAGCTTTGTTGCAAACTGACATGTTTGAGGAGCAGAGGATGCAAACAACAGAAAGTGCACCACTTGAATCAGCCCAAGTTCGTGTCGCACGTAGGCGAGATAATCTTGCAAGAGTTATGTTCAATTAGAGAGAGAGGAGAAATGTGACAATTGTATTTGGTGATCAGGACTTGGCTGATGAGAGTGAAAATAGTGAAGCAGATACTTAATATTTGTAAGTCTTTTGTATTAGGCATTGAGTTGAGAATGGTGTATGCAAAGTGGAAGATGTATGCATGTTACTTGAGTACATTGCCTTTCACTGCGATGTAAGCAAATTTGAACAACCAAAATAGTAATTTTAACATTTTCGGGCTGTGTTCTTCTCATTTGCGTACTGATGCACTTGTTTCTTTTGGCAGATTGGGGGAGGGGAGGGGGGTGTCTCTTTCACTCTTCTCCCCCCCCGCCCCCTCCCGAGGAGAGGTCGGTGTAGCCATATTTTTATATGGTGATGGGGTTCAACTCCCCACTCTCTTGAAAGTAACTGTCAATGATTGCAGGAGGATCTGTTTGCAAGAGGATCTGTCACATGTAACCTTCTGTTGGGCAGCAGTTTACTGTTATTGCAGGTGACCTTATGTTGAGCGTAACAAGCCCTTTTTGCATGTCACGTTGTGTTGAGTAGTAGAAAACTGGAGTTCAGTAACTAATTTAATGCTAGGGAACCGGTTTGCAAGCTTATGTTGAGAAGCAGCGAACTTCTGTTGATCTGTTTTTACTGAGCAGTTAACAATTGTTGCAGGTAACCATATGTCAAGGTAAAGAGAGGCAGGCGCAAATACCAAAGCAAATGCCTTGAATGCTGAGCTCAGCAAACTCAAAGAGGGGCTGACTCCAGCCTTACCAGTTGGGAAAAAGGCGAGGGATGAAGTATATAATGTATATGTATCCATGAAAGCAAGCAGGCAACTCAGACGTTGGTTTTTGGAGACAAAGCTCAAGCTAGATCTTAATCCTTTGCTTCTCCAACTACTACTACTTTCTGGACACACGACCCCAGAACGGTGGAGTTTCGAAGTTTCAGAGTTGATGCAGGTCGTTCGCGTCGACGCGAAGTAACATAGTCGTCAACGGGAGCCTCTCTCTCTCTCTCTCTCTCTCTCTCTCTCAACACACACTCGAGCAAAGAAAAACCACTTTCTTAATCGCCTCTCGATGAATCTTACAGGGAGAAACGATAAGCCATCATCCTATATATATTACGCCACATTTGGTCATATTCTAGTTGGATGCCGGTGCGTATGGCTTCAGTAGAAGAAGTTACAGGATGCCTTCTTACTCTCGACAAGAGAGAGACCACAATAGAGAGGAACATTGTCCTGATAGCTATGTTGTCTAATCACATGGGCCAAGAGCGTCAGCCTTGGTTAGAAGCTCATTTCTTATCTTATCGAGGGTGGGAGGCACAAGAGGGTGCCACGTGTAGGTAAGGGAGAGCCTCCAAGCGCCACATGTTGTCCCATTGAATGTTCAACTGTGTCTTCTCTCAGCATCGGTCGAATGATTCTGTGAGAAGTGAATTGCAATATTGTCGATTGTCAGAGGTCTCAAAAAGAGGAACAATGGGAGTAAATTGAAGCTTTTCATATGCGATCACTCCCCACATTTCCTGTATGAATTGGCCCCAACTGCCCTTGCAAAAAACGACTTGCCGTGTTGATGTTCATTCATATATAGTACTTAGATGTTTGGGTATAGATTCAAACTGTTATAAGTAAATTTCTTTTAGAACAAGTGGGTTACGGGATGTTAGAAGATAGATCGGCGATGTAAAGACCATTGCTCAGAACACAAAAATGCCAGCAAGCCAAGTAAGGAAGAGAGGGAGGCTTCAGGATGTGGGAAGGAGATGTGCATCGTTCAACACAGCCAGGATGTGCCTTCCGATAGTTGTGGACCCATCAACGTCTATATTCGGAATGATGTACTTGAATTTGTGCTTGAAGCAACTCCCGTGAGAGGTGGGATGGGAAAACTTTTACTCATTCTCATTGCACTCTTCTATCACTTCTAGCCTACGGATGAGGTGTGCAACTATGCGTCTATTCAGATTCTTCTTCTTGATTTTTTATAGTTCTCTGTGTTGGCAGCTGCCCACAAAGGTATTACGAAGAACTGATTTGCAAGAGCAGAGCCCAATGCCCATAGAGATGCTACAGCAGCTGCTGTGCCAACCCAAGCCTAGCGCGCTATGTTGCCCTCAAGCTCACTGCACGTCCCATTCAGCCTTTAGATTTCTTTTTCATTCATAGCGCTACCCAGAATCATTCACTCATCAGGATTTTCCTTCCTTGCACGATCCAGTTGACCAGGTTCACGCTGAGAAGTCGAGTGGCTCTTCTTCACTAACAATGTGCTGACCAATTTGACGCTTCAAGTGGCTCTTATCTACTCTTCACCAATATGAGGTTCATGTTCATAGAGAATCAAGACAAGTAGGGAGTTGTGGTACCGGCGGCTGACCATGAAGGTGGAGTGTTGGCATTCTTAGGTTTCATATGGATTTGGGATGCATAGGTAGTGCAAGGTGGGATAAATCCTTTCATGAGGCCAGCGCAGATATGGCTGGGCCAGGGAAGTGGAAGGATGCATGTGAGGACGGTGAAAGCTGATAACATTGATTGGAAGCCTGAGCAAAACAAACATCAGAGCGCCAAGGAAAGAATTGAGGGGAGGGATCAGCTCGAAAGTTTACAAGACATATATTGTCCAACATCCCGGTCTGTGGCAGTTCAAGGTTTTTCGAGATCGTGTGGCTTTGGGAGCTGCAAATCTGCAGAATTACATGTTTCTGAGCTCCCACTAGCCTGCCTCACTAACTCCTTCTATGCCATTTTGAGAGTTGCATGGTAAGGATGCTCACAATAATATTCCTGTGAGTAAGCTCTTGCCCAAGGGGGCTTAGAGGAATTAAAATCACTTGCCCATGCTTCATCTTAAAACTCCAAAGAAGCATAAGCCTGGCCAGCAGTTATGGGAATTGAACAATCATTTTCACAATCTACACTATGGGTGTCGTGCTCATGTTTGGTGGACAAATGTGGATCATGCAGGTAAGGGAAAGCCCGTTGCCTCTTCCTCTATTGAAGGATAGCAATGTGCCCAGTGCCCTGTGTCTTGCTATTTTCTTAATGCAAGTGGAATTTTGTGTGCTATTGGAATGGAAATGCATAGGATACAAGAAACATTGCAGAGAGATAAATGTTTACAATAGAGTGTCGTCTATGTTAGTCCCTTGATCTATATATATTAAGGCAGTCCCACACCAAAACAATTTGAGAAAAAAGTCATCACGAGATGGCATGTGTTAGGAGCCTACTCCATTATGTGACCTCACTAGTAATAGGTGTAAATTTTTAGAATATGTGATGTGGTATGAGTGAACCTGATAACATATAGATATGATTTGTATGCAAGTGCTTTGGGATTTTGAGCTCCAAATCTAATAAGGATGGACCTCCTATGCCCAACAAGCTCCATGGTCCATGCCATAATGCCATACACAAAATAAGTTACATGCATTGGTTGTTGTCCACTCAACAATTGCAAAGGAACACTCTGAAAACACATCTCTCTTTGAATTGAGATGACAAGGCTCAACTATTTTGGATTGTGCTTGCTTGGAGTTTTGCAAGTGAAAGGTTACTAAGATGAGTTTTATTTCTTACACCCTACAGAGAGATTTCAAATCATTAGTATGCACATCTAAATCTCCATACAAAATACTAGATGCTTTCGTAAAGATAAATAATTTTGGGACTCAGATGTATACACATATGTGCTTAAGATCTCTTGCAACTTACAGAGAAAATGAATGGCTAAAGAAAGATGGAAAGTTTCTGGGTAACACCCAAATGTATGGAAATGTCATGGAACGGCCTTTGTGGTGGAATCTCAATTTAGCACTTTTGTGAATTTTCTATCTATCATATATATATATATATATATATATAGATAGATAGAGAGAGAGAGAGAGAGAGAGAGAGAGAGAGAGAGAGATTCAAGGTCCTGTTAGAAATCAGTAGTATGACCTTTTTGGTAATCTATGAGGGAGAGCACCTTTATATCCTTGGAGAGATTTTGATGTATGGGTTTAGGGTCTACAAATCCGATATGGGGGTACGAAATATTCTTTAAAAATAACCTTATATAAAAATTCAGTATTAAGGCACTTAATAGACCCCCTAAGTGAGAAATCCACTACTAAGGCCCTTAAATTAATATTTGTTTGCAATGGCATTTTGTGGGATGTCATACTTGGAGCAAAGTGGGTTTTGAAAGTACATCCTCACCTACCTCATCCTTGGCCATCCACTACCTAATAGCTAGACTAGGGCAGGGTTGGCTAACCTAGGTTAACTTAACCATGGAGATGGTCAACTCCTTCATTACATCCATTATTACTTAAAGAACAAAATTTCTTTCGAGGTAATCCAATCATTATTATGGGACTAAAACAAACATAAGATAAGGACATTCTTGAATGTTAGACTCGAGTTGCCAAGAGCTTTCAACTTTTGAAACCTTTCCACTTGATCATATATTCTAGGTAAATTTGGCTCTAGAGGACATGATCCCAAAATCTCAAGATGCACTAGGGAATATTTATGATGCAGACTTCATTGTCCAGAGGTGGCAACTCAATGAGTACATGTTTAGCTTGATCGACATGTGGTTTGAGGAGTGATACATGGAATACATCATGTATCTTAGAAGCAGGGGTTAGCTCTGATTGATAAGCTATTTCTCTCATTCTACGGATGATATTGTATGGACCATGGTATCTATGATCCACCTTAGGATTTTTTAAGGAAATTACTTGAAATGTCACTTGGTTGTATGGCCTATAGTACCTATGAATCATTATAGTATTTCTAAATGATGACTTTAGAATGTCATCATGGTTGTCGTAGATAAACCAAAGGGTTAGATATAACCTAGGTTAGTGTAATTTTTATTTCCCGTTGTGTGGGTGCCACATTACCTTATCCCAATGCTAGGCACTCATAGGGTAGGTCCACTCCTTGCAACCCTTCCACCTATAGGTCTAGGGAGTGCCTTGCCCATCATATCCTTGAATCAAGTCGTAACTACCCACCTCTAGGTTGTTGCACATATGTTTGAAATGATAGTTTAAGGGATTCCATGTACGAATTCTACTCCAAGTGTTCCCATAGATTGGAGAATATGTACCACCTTCTTGAATTTGTGCTGCACACCCTTGAATTTATTACAAATCTTCATCCTACCTTGATTACCTAGGCAAAGCAATTATAGCTTCTTGCCTCCCTTTAGGGCAATGGGTTGGACATAATCCAACAAGCTTATTGAGTGAGGCAGATTTCTCAGAATGGTTGGATATCCAAGCTGCATCTTCTATGTTATACATTGCTTTTGGAAGCCTCACAGTGTTGGGGAATCCAGATTCTAGAGATTACAGAGGGACTCAACCAATTTTTGGGATGATGAATGCACCAATTGCCATTGTAGTCAAAGATTTCTTTGTCCAAAACAAAGGCTAGGAAACTGAGGTAAGCTAGGCACTTCAACTCTATATGATGTCTCATCCTACAATGGGGACTCATTGCAGCTAGAACTCAATTCTCGAGGATATAAGCATTGGATTCTTGACGCTATGTTGGCCTCAGCTGATTGGTCAACTAATGAATTGTAGGTTTATGGTGGCTAAGTGGGATTGAGAGGTGGAATTGGTTCGAACAAAATCAGGGTCAAAACTCCACAGGACACTCGCTTAATAGAATTGAAGTTGAACCCAATGTTTCCATACATCCTGGCCTTTCAAAAATCAGTAGTTCAACCTCTCTAGGAATCTGAGGAAGAGCAAGTCCTTTATATCCTTGGAGAAAATGTGATGTATGGGTTTACAAACCGAATATGGGGGTGCAAAATATTTTTCAAAAAGAACCTTTTATAGACATTCACTACTGAGGCCTTTGAATTAATATATGTTGAGGTGTATGGGTTAATGCAATGGCATTGTGTGGGATGTCATCCCTAGAACAAAGTGGGGTTTTGAAAGTACAACCATACCTACATCATCCTTGGTCATCCACTACCTAATAGCTAGACAAGCCTAGCTAGGGTAGGGTTGGCTAACCTTGGTTAACTTACCATGGAGATGGTCAATCCCTTCTTCATCAAATCCATTTTGACTTGAAAAGAAAAATTCCTTCCAAGGTAGTCTAATCATTATTATGGAACTAAACCAAACATATGATCAGGACATTCTTGAATAAATAGGCTTGAGTTGCCAAGAGTTTTTAAATTTTGAAAGCTTTCCAATTGATCATATATTCTAGGTAAATCTGGTTCTAGAGGACATGATCCCAAAATCTCAAGATGCACATGGGAATATTTACGATGCAGACTTCTTTGTCTAGAGGTGGCAAACTCAACGAGTACATGTTTAGCTTGATCGACATGTGGTTTGAGGAGTGATACATGGAATACATCATGTATCTTAGAAGTAGGGGTTAGCTCTTATCGATGATAAGCTATTCCTCTCATTCTATGGATGATATTGCATGGACCATGGTTTCTATGATCCATCTTAGTATTTTTAAAGGAAATTACTTAAAATGTCACTTGGTTATATAGTCCAGAGTACCTATGAATCATCTTAGTACTTCTGAATGATGATTTTTAGAATGTCATCATGGCTATAGTAGGTAAACCAAAGGATTAAATATAACCTATGTTAATGTGTTTTTTATTTCCCATTTTTTGGGTGCCACATTGTCTTATCCAAATGCTAGGCACTCATAGGGTAGTTCCACTCCCTGCAACCCTTCCACTCATAGGTCTTGGAAGTTCCTTGCCCATCATATCCTCGAATCAAGTCGTAACTTCCCGCATCGAGGTGCTCTACATATGGCTAAAATGACAGTTTAAGGGATTTCGTGGATGTTTCTACTCCAAGTGTTCCCATAGATTGGAGATTGTGTACCACGTTCTTGAATTTGTGCTCCGCACCCTTAAATTTATTGCAAATCTTCATCCCACCTTGATTACCTAGGCAAAGCAATTATAGCTTCTTGCCTCCCTTTAGGGCAATGGGTTGGATATAATCCAACAAGCTTATCGAGTGAGGTAGATTTCTCAGAATGGTTCGATATCCATGCTACATCTTCTATGTTATACATTTCTTTTGGAAGCCTCGCAGTGTTGGGGAATCCCAGATTCTAGAAATTGTAGGGGGACTCGGCCGATTTCTTTGGATTATGAATGCACCAATCGCCATTGTATTTGAAGATATCTTTGTCCAAAAGAAAGGGCGAGAAGTTGTGATAAGCTACCTAGGCACTTCTACTCTAGGTGATGTCTCATCCTGCAATAGGACCTTTCAACTCATTGCAGTTAGAACTCAGTTATTGAGAGTATAAGCATGGGAGTCCCAATGCTATGTTGGACTTAGTTCATTGGTCAGCTAATGAATTTTAGGCCTATGGTGGCTGTGGAATTGAGAGGCCAAATTGGTTTGAACAACATCAAGAAGAGAGGGGGATGAGCAAAACTGTACAAAACACTCACTCATATAATTGAAGTTGAACCCAAAGCTTCTATAAATCCTGGCCTCTAGCAAAATGCTAATCATAAGGGGAATGAGAAGCTATGTTATAAGATGTGTGACAAGGTGATGGCCAACAAGTATCTTGAGTTTCAATAAGGGGATTGTAGATTCTACTCCCTATCCTCTATATTTCTATGTCACAAGTCATATATTAGATACTATGAATAGCCTTGATTTTGTTGGTTTATGCCTGCATGTACCCGAAGTTGAGACATCTGAGCACATTTGATTGCATTGCATGCTGCATGTGGTTTACATCCTTACTTTGTAAAGTTCTGTAGAGGTGTTTAATGAAGCCATTTCTGACCCTCAAAGAACAAATGTACAACGACATCATGTAGCAAGTCACTACGTGTGCTCTTGAACAATTTTGTCAAAGTTGAAATGCATAGACAAGGCTTTGAGTGCAAACACGTCACTTAAAACATGATGCGAAAGGCACATAGAGAGAGGGTTCTTTTTTACTTTGTAGAGAGAGAGAGAGAGAGAGAGAGAGAGAGAGAGAGAGAGAGAGAGAGAGATGTGTGTGCCAATGTGCATGCATGTTACTTTTTTTACTGTTTGTGTGTGTGTGAAAATGTATTTGAGTGCGTACACTTTTTGTGAAATTATGAGTACGCACGCACACACACACACACACACACATATTTGTCTTTGTCACACCCACACACACACAAGTGGGGGTTAGCACAAGAGAGTTTAAATGCATACATTTGAGTGCCTGTGTGTCTGTTTCATTTACATGTAGACTATGTGTGTGCCTATATGAATATATTTATATATAAATCTCTCTCTCTCTCCCTCTAGAGAGAGAGAGAGAGAGAGAGAGAGAGGATCTATGAGCTCTAGAGAAAGAAAGAAAGAAAGAAAGAAAGAAAGTTTATTAAAGTCTTCGGAAGACCCTGTGTGCCAATGTGCGTGCATGTGCACTCTCTCTCTCTCTCTCTCTCTCACACACACACACACACACACACACACTCAACGAGAAGAGAAAGATAGAGAGAGAGATTTCACCTTGAGACCCAACGGTGTGGGTCTCTAACCCATTGTAGACAGGTCATGCTACTCGTCTTATCAAAGACAGTAACAACAAAGCAGCGTAGCTTAGCATTTCGCATTGTGCACGGACTATCTCGACTCTTGAAATCGTAGGGCAATTTAGTGAACTGAAACTATGCCTAGATAGTCCCAATCAACCAATACATCTATAGTAACAACCAGACTTAGAAGTTCCAGGTTGTTCCATAACATGTTTCTGCAGTAGAGTAGAATCCTTTCATTGCTACTACAATGTCTTGAACAAAAGTTGCTCAACACAAAATCTAGGTACAAAATCCACAATACCAAACGAGGATGATTTCTTCGGGTATCTTCTTCCTTATTTGAGAAGCTTCAGGTGAAAACTTACCTGCATTTGCTTCTACATATTCGGTCCAACAGTTGCTATTATTATGAGCAGTATCCCCTTGCTCTCCCACAAAAGCGTCATGGAAGGGCACACTATTTGAAGGTTGGTTTCTCATCCCATAACCGTTATCATCAAAGCTACATTAAGAGTAGTATTGTTACCATTGTTGCAAACATGGATGCTTGAATAGTTAACTATCAGTGCCTCTTCTTTTTTGGATTTCTTTTGGGGGTCAGGATGCAAGATTTGAACTGTCAGGTCCTCTCTTTTTTAGCAAGACATGTCATGTCCATTCTTTTAGAGAATGCTCATATTAACCACATGCATAATATGTGTGTGTGCCCGTGTGCACGTTTGTTCTAACCTATACTATCTAGATGACATATTCCTTACTAGTAAGTACTAGTAATTTAATAGTAACATTTACTAGCGACAAATGAACGTACTGCAATTGTATAACTATTAATCAAGACTAAGTGATTGTTTATATCAATAAGATGAACTTACCTTGCCTTGATTGATGTGAAAAGGGAGAAAAAAAGAAAACAATCAAGAGAGAGATAAAAGAGAATGAGAGAGAGAGAGAGAGAGAGAGAGAGAGAGAGAGAGAGAGAGAGAGAGAGAGATGTCTACGTTTATGTTTACTCTATACTTGTGCTTATGTTTATCATTCAAAATCAGGTGATGGCTTGCATATGCTTGTCAGAATCATCTCGCTTTGAGTGGCCTACATGTTTAGGTAGTATATAATCATGACTGGGTGACAACTCGCTTTTGCATGTTTGAATCACCTCATTCTAATTTAGTACATATATATACATATACACATACGTAGGTCCAAGTAGAGCTGATTCTCATCTAGGTGATGGCTCGCTTCTACTGTAGGTTCATCTCGATAACAATCTTCCCAACTGGATGTGTGATCATAAATGATGATCTAGATCATCTTGGTTACGTGATGCTATTGCATGCTTTATGTTTTAACTCATAGTAGTTTGATGATATCTTCTTAAATAGTAATTAATAATTGGTGCAAGTTTTGAACTTCCAAAGTTCAAAGGTAGATAACTATTATATAAGCTACATGTTATTTATACTACTATTAAATATCTAGTGCTATCTAGTATAATTCTTTAGTTCTAAATGTATGTACATTTTATCGGTTCCCTATTTAGTGATATGGATACTCAATTTATATATAATATTATGAGATTATAAGGTTCTACTCGTTCGCTATTCAATGATGTCAAGGTTGATGGTATTAATGCTAAACTCACATATTACTTAGTGATCTAGATGCTTGATTTACATATTATATTTTGAGATTATAAGCTTCTACTCGTTCGTTGTTTAATGATGTCAATGTTGATGGTGTTAATGTTAGACTCACATATTATTTTCTATTAATGTTGAACTCACATAGTATTTAGTGATATGGATGCTCAATTTACCTATTATATTATGAGATTATAGGCTTCTACTCATTTGATGTTTAATTATGTCAATGTTGATGGTGTTAATGCTGGGCTCACATATTATTTAGTGAAACAACGAAGGAACAGAGATGAAAAGCCACATCAGCCATGATGTTTCTTCAGCCTATTGTCTTGCTAAAAATGAAGCCATTTCGTAATGGGTCCCTTGACAACCTAATATTATCATTCATGAGATTGATCGATTGAAGTAGGAACTAAGTGTTTTACAACATCGACCCAAGATTGTCATTTGGAGAGCATTTGGAAGATGGATTGATTACAGGAGGAGATGTGGGAAGGCCTGCAATATTACAAGGATCCACAGTTTGCAAACTACGTTGCTGAAGGCTCCCACTATGCTCTGTGTCGAGTGCATGTCCTGGAAGCCTTGTGCACATCACAAGTTCTTCGAAGATCGTGAACTTGATCTCTTAGAACTTCGGCTACTTCGTTCTTTTGTAAAATAGTAAACCTTGTATATTATATTACGAGATTATAAGCTTCTACTCATTTGTTATTTAATGATGTCAATGTTGATTGTGTTAATGTTGAACTCACATACTATTTTTTATTATAATGGTTATATTACGCATACTTTGTTTGGCATTATTATAGCATGAGCAGCTTTTATGATTTATTACTCATACTCCTTGCTGGAGTACTTAAAATGATTTAAATTGATTGGTTTATATCGCCATGCAACCATGCATCATGGGAACTCAACGGAGAGAAAAAAGAGAATGAAGTTCTGGATTCAAATTCTCATTCATGAGTTTTCAATCCAACATGTTGTAGGATTGAGCAATGATGACATTAGAGCTATTACAGCTACTAAACATCTGCTAGATAAAATGCAAGAGTACAAGTATTTGAAAACTTTTGGATAAATATTGAAACCTGAGATCTGTGAGATAGTAAACCGATTTATTCCTAGAGTACTTAGGGATATAACAAAGCAATTACGGGTCATTGTTTGCTTGGGTGTAGCCATTTTTTGTGACGTTCAGGGACTTTTCATTTCCTTGTGTTTCTTGATAGGACACGTGGCAGGTAAGCCACTCAACCACATGACCTTAGATTAGCTTGTGGTTGGGTTAAGCTGCTTGGGTTAGTTTAACCATGGTAATTTGTGTAACCTTGGGTTAACCAAGCTAGGTTAAAAGGTCATCATAGTGCCACCTCAGCACGCAGTACCCTGCTAAGCACTGGTTTGTAAGCAGCATGTGACTCTGTGCCACCTCATCATGCCTCTTCTCCACAAAATCTTTGAGAAGGCATAACTCTCAATCCAGAAAGAATTTGCAGACGCTCCAAAAAGGAAAAATAACCAGTTTTTTGAGCTGTATGCGCTTGTGAACTCAGACTTTCTGTATGCAATTAGACACTGCCAGATTTGAAAGTATCATCAACTGGTAAGACCTTTGCAATGGCAATCCACACCCCAACTGTTGAAAAGTTCACTGGGGAAGGATTTCACACATGGTCTACACAAATGAGATATCTTCTGATGCACCAAAAGCTTTGGAAGACTGTAAAAGAAGACATACCCACTACACAAAATGATGCTTGGAAGGAAAAAGATGAAGCAGCACTATCACTCATTGGTTTGCACTTGGGTCCAAACATAATTCATCATATAGACTCCAAGGATCATGCCAAGGATGCATGGAATGAGTTGAACACAGTGTTTGGTGCAAAAGCCAAAAACCAAGAAATCCATCTTAAGATTGAATTCTATGGTATGCACATGGGCTTCAATGAATCCATGGCACAATTTGTCAACAAAATCAAAAGCATTATGACCCAACTAGAGGGCATAAATGCAAATGTAGGAGAGAAAGATGCACTTGCAATTCTCCTTAAAAGCATGCCTGCAGAGTATAGTGCATTGACAACCACTTTGAAGAATTTTCCAGATCCAAAGTTTGAAGAATGTGTATCCTCTCTTCTCGAAAAAGAAAGAGAGTTGAAAGCATCGACATCTACATGCAATAGCTATAATGAAGAACAAGAACTATTCAGTAAAACATCAACAAAGTGCTACCATTGCAGAAGGATGGGTCACTATCAAAGTGACTGCAGATTGAAGAACAAACCAAAGTGTCACCATTGCAAGAAGTTGGGACACACGGAAGAAGCTTGCAGATTGAAGAACCAGTAGGTCAACTACGTGGAATCGTCATCAAGCCATGAGCCAAAAGGTGACATCAATGGAATGTATTGAGAAACAAAAACCCTTGCCAACCTTGCCTATATGTTTGCAATCAAACCTGACCACCTCCATCATGTCCTGCCAAAAGAAACCTACATCATGAGCTTGATAAGTACCTTAAAGGAGCATGAAAAACAATAGCCAAGGAAATTAATATTCACCGTCTAGATGACTCCAAGTAATAGACCCACCACTAAAGCATGTCCTCCTTGTAGCTATTTTCACCTTCTTCTCCGGGTCTATTTCTGTGAGGAGGTTAACCAACATCGTTTTCAGATAGAACAAAAGCATTCCAAAGTCTTTTGGGTATGCCATAGATTCACAGTAATAGGTGGATCGGTATATAGAGTTTTGGGCTAGATTTCATAATAGGCTCTTAGTTGTGTCTGCATTGCACTTAAATAGGGAGAGAGTTCATTGAGCCTAACCTTCTCATTCTTCAGTCTCACAGTAGTTGTCTAATCGAAATCTTTCATCTCACAAGAGTTGTCTAATCGAAATCTTTTGTCTCACAGTAGTTGACTAATCGAAATCTTTCAGTGAGAACATTGTGGATGAAGTGAAAACATTGCATGGCTTCGCAAAAAAAGATTTTCTTCAAAATCCTAGGATTATTGGTCAATTTTTAAAAGTAATTTATTCAAAGTTTTCATAAACCGCTCAAGAAAAAACATCCATCGACTATGAACGGTACCTGTAGGTCCATCTCCAAAAACAATCGATTATAAGAAGGGGCACAAATTTATGTAATGCAACTTTTTCAGATGCACTAGATACATATACTTATGTTTTCATACTTGACTACACATGAATATGATCTTCAAAACACATGCTAGATTATGAATATTTATTTGTAGGTTGCAAGAAATATTTTACATCCACAAAGTTACCCTAAGATTTCATCATCATTGATGGTATAATTCAAACCAAATGAAAGTGAAAGATATTATTATTTATATTATAACCAAGAAACCAAATGAAGTCCATATGAAATATGTATTGAATGGGGAATCCTTATGACAAATAGAACATTTAAATATCTTAAAATATGTCCATATGTCACCAAATCATTTAAATATCTTAAAATATGTCCATATGTCAAAATTCAAATGAAAAACAAAATGTCTAACTAAACATCAACACAATCTATGCCTATATCATCAACACTGGTAGCAATCTCTCCTTCTTATACAATAGTTGAACTTATTTCAATGTCCTCAGTAGCTTCATGCTCTAGCTCAAAAAATTCACCAGCCTCATCATAAAGATGAGGTTGAGGCTCTGATGATGATGCTTGAACCCGATCACTATTAACTGCTATAGCTCCCACCTCCTAATCAGCATCAGGAAACTCATTCATGGCATTGATCCGTTAGATAATGAATGATGCTTGCCCTTGGTCCTTCTTAACTGCAACACAGTTCCGGCCCTTCTTTAAAGCACAAACTATAGTTGTACTGGAACCAAAGAAGCGATCCAAGATGAAGTCATTCTCAAAAGAGAATAAGTCTATCATCTCATTAATAAGCCTTTGGGCTTCTGATATGGGTTCACCATATGATGGGATGCGTAAGAGAAACACAACTTTCAGGGCGGGGAGGGGAGGAGAGGGGAGAGGGAGGAGGGAGGGAGGGAGGGGGAGGAGGAGGGAGGGGGAGGAGGGAGTGAGGAGAGGGAGTGAGGGAGGGGAAGGGAGGAGGGGGAGGGAGGGAGGAAGGAGAGAGGAGGGAGGAAATTCAAAATTTGAATTTTTGAATTTTGAATTTTTGAATTTTGAATTTTTTGGTTCCCACATAGGAGTAAGAGTTGTGTAAGAGGTGTAAGAGGTGGGGTCACTTGTGGGCTTAACCCACCTAGGTGAGGGAGGGTTAGGACTTTTTGGGACCTACCTTGGCCCTTTCATTAGGACTAATCCATTTCTTAATCCATTCGTTATGAGGCCCTTTTGAGACCCCAATTCTCCCTTAATACAGTTGGAGAGGTGAAAGGAATAGAAGATCCATGATCATAACCCCTTTCTCTTCTTCTTCTATTTTTGACATGATTTGCAAGATTTCACAGAACCTACTAGGTGTTTCCCCTAGGTATAGAGAACTCGGATTCTAGAATCCAATTTCATGAAAACAAAGGGGCATAGAAGAGGGCAATAAATAATAGTTTGAAGCTTTTGCATGACATAAAAGTTGTTTATGTATAACTGTGCTAATTTTTGGGATTCTAGTATCCCAAGTGTAGAGAATTGGGATTCCAGAATCCCAAGTGTAGAGAAGTGGGATTGTAGAAACCAACCTTCAAAGCAATACAATAGCCGCAAAGAAGGAAAAGTAACTTCTATGGCACTTTTCAGACTTTTGCACTATATTCCAGATGATTGTGTTCCTCCCCAATGCAACCATGGTGTTTTTCAAGATTTTGGTATCCTAAGTGTAGAGAACTAGGATTCTGGAATCCAACTTCAAAGCAAAACAACATGCTTAAACAAGGCGAACAAGCTTTTATGACCCTTTTTGAGATTTTGCACTGTATTCCAATTGATTGTGTTTTTTTTTGGGATTCCAGTATCCCAAGTTTACAAAACAACACCTATTTCATTAATTTTGGACTTTTTGTGTTGTTTTTGGACGAAGCCCAAAAATCCTTCCCAAATGAAAACTTTACTTTATGAAAATATCCTTCCCAAATCAAAATTTTACTTTCTGAAAATATTCTTCCCAAATAAAAAGTTCACTTTGTGGCACTATCATATTCACATAAAAATATTATTTTTTCAATCTATACTTTTGCACCAACATGCAAGAATTTGAAATAATCGTATATTAGAAATTCTAGCTATATCTAAGTTATTTGTTAATTTAATTATTTTTAATATTTTTCCTTGATGTTTTTCCTTCCCAAATCAAAAGTTCACTTTGTGGCACTATCATATTCACATAAAAATATTATTTTTTCAATCTATACTTTTGCACCAACATGCAAGAATTTGAAATAATCCTATATTAGAAATTCTAGCTATATCTAAGTTATTTGTTAATTTAATTATTTTTAATATTTTTCCTTGACGTTTTTCGTTGACGTGATAAATTTATAAATCCATGAAAGGAGACTTAAATATTTCATGAAAATAACATTGTCACTCGGCAATATGCACAAAATTTAGCAAAACTTTTAATAAATAGAAAGAAGACATGATGCCATAAGACCCAAGATTTGTATTGAACCAAAGAGGTATAATAGCAATTATAGCTATTATTATATGATTACATTGAGAGACGTTGCTCTTAGCTAGAGTCTTTATATCCAAAATGATATAGATTGAACATATGTTTACAATTTAAATTGTTGCTCTTAAAGAGCCTCAATTCGTGCCATCTGCATAATTTGACTCCCCATTGTCTTATTGCTCAATGTCACGACAGTCCCTTGCCAGGTGCCATCTGCATAATTTGACTCCCACTTGTCTTGCCAAGCCTTGCCCCTTGGGTGCATTGACTCCCCATTGTCTTATTGCTCAATGTGATAGTCCCTTGCCAGGTGCCATCTGCATTAACTCCCTATTGTCTTGCCAAGCCTTGACCCTTGGGTGACATCCAGTGCAAAATACAGGTGCCATCTGCATTAACTCCCACAAGTTATCTTGCCAAGCCTTGCCGGCATTGACTCCCCATTGTCTTATTGCTCAATGTGATAGTCCCTTACCAGGTGCCATCTGCATTAACTCCCTATTGTCTTGGCAAGCCTTGACCCTTGGGTGACATCCAGTGCATATTTTGACTCTCATTTGACATAGGAGGTGATGACTCTTATTATAATTGTCTTGGATTGGCTCCTTGCCTAGTACCCAAATAAAATCCTTCAATGGACTTCAATACAAAGCTTTAATCATGGACATTCTTCATTTGCGCTGTCTCCTTCTACTTCCTCCATGGCGAGCATCCTTAAAAATTCGTGTATATGCAAAATAGTTTGCTGTGGTATTTCTATTTTTCCTTCTACCTCATATCCCATGTGCTTCTTTGATTTCTTTGCCCTTGAATGCCAAGACACTATGATTGTCTTCGTCGAAACTTGAGAGACCGCTTCATTATTTGGGACCCACTCCTTCATTATACAATTAGTATATAATGTGTTGTTATCCATATTCTCCTTCCTGCCCTTTGGCTCATTCCATACTGCTGTAAATGTTGTAGCTCTCCCTTGGTCATCTCTTTGCACATCAACTACTTTTGCAACCCAAAACTTCACATTCTCATATTCATCATCCGATGGCCGAACCACAACAAAACAATATGGACGTGGGAGTAATGATACAAATTCATTTTCAAAGACTGGAGCTGGGCGCAAATCGTTATGAACATTTGGCCAAAACATATTGCATTCCTTTGAGCCTCGCATTCTCTCAAGGTCCTTTATTAAATTTCGTGTCTTGTTAATTACAGTGGTAGTGTGTTCTCTCCAAGTAGGCTTCGAATCAGGATATCTCCGGAGCATTTCCTCTTTGTATGTAATAAATGCTTTTAATCCATCTATTTCACAATTAGACCTCTCATTAAATTCTTGTATAGGAGCCCATGTTGGATACCTTTCCTTGCTGGGAATTGAAGTTAAGAGACTGTAAGGTTCTTCAGGTTCCCATTTTGTATCATGAGAATACTGTTGCCATTGCATTACGGGTTTTTCATCTTTTAAAAAAAAACGAAAGTAGTGTGGATTGGTATGACCTGTCAATGCATCACCACCCGTTTGTATGAAAGGTAGAATGAAGCTCTTCGAATCATACATTCTTTCGAGCCTCTCACATACTGTACTTTCCTTACGACCACCAACTTGCCTGCCACATCTTCTTACCAAGTCATCTATTGTCTCCACATCCTTGCATTTAAGCTCCCTTGAGACTGTGCTAAAAACCTGATCGATATCCTCATGTGTATGCCCAACATACAAAAATCCACATACGACCTCATTGAAGATTCGATGAGCAACTAGCATGGAGCAGAATGCAAACATGAGTAATTCTTATTTTCTCGCCAGCAATTATCAGCTTGTATTCTCAAAGTCGGTGGCAGGTGACCTTTTTCTGCATGTACATTGCGAATTGCCTTCATAATAGATGTTACAACTTGATTGCTATCATGTAGATGCAAGGAATCAATCCATATATCTGCAAAGAACTTAATTCCATGCACTAACACTCCACATAGATGTGTCTTTAGAAAGTGCTTTCCTTGTAATTTAGGTGGAGTGGCAACAAAACGAGGCAATGTTGTTGTATTCTGATCCATGCCATCTACAAGAAGGCACATGTAGTCATCAGGATGCGAAATAGCTTGCTCCTTCCAAAATGCATATTTTTGTCTGGAATGTCGAATAAGGTCATGATGAGATTTTCGGTTCTTTTTGTATAATTCCCTTTGATTTGGACATGTTGCACTCTCAATCGCTCGCTTTAAATCATCACAGACATTGCACTTTGACATTTTTTGCCTCCTTGGGATTTTAACATATCCAAAGTTCTTCTTCCAAAGAGTATACAAAGTTTGAGAAGAAGCTACGGCATCCCCTCTTTGCCTTTGCTTTTCTGCAATAGAGTCAAATACTTCGAGCTTTGTCAAGCCCATTGGAAGGTGCATTTCAGTGATTGCATCACCGTTAGGGAGTTTGGTAGATATATGGGGTTGAGGTAAAGCATTTTCATGTATGAAGTCTTGCAAATTGTTGCTGCCCTGACAGTTGAGATTCTTGATTTGGACCTTCCTCTATTACCATGAATGCTAAATTTGTTTCCGCCCTTTGCCTTGGTGATAAATCCCAATATGTACCATGGGATAATCCAGTAATATTGTGATATGCCTTATTGCAAATCCTTTTTCCATTTACGAGAGGTTTTACCTTTTGTCTTGAACTTAGCCTTTTATTGCCATTCTGAAGAAAGCAAGAGAGACTTGTGAGAAGGTATTCATTTTTTTCGCTTCCTCTTCTTTGCCACACGTGTCCTCTACATTTTCTGATGTCTGCAAGATCAATGAAGTGCATACATCTTTGCTTGCAACATAGATATCCCAATGCATTTAACATGTTCTCCTCCTTCATTACTCTCTTCCTCTTTGGTTGCTTTTGTGGATCTGCCTGGATTCGCTTTCTCTTCATGCATATGTATGACCGTTTTCGTTCCTCGTGCATGTTGTTATCTATATTTATGCACTTCTTCTCCTCACATTTGTTTGTAACCAAGCATCCATGATTGGTCGTTGCATCCTTGTCCATATCACAATTAAAGTTAAATATTGAATAATCCTCTGTTGATCTCATCCTCGTTTTTAACATACTCTTAGGACCATTCAATGAATTCAATATTCTACGAGAGTATTGAGAACCTTGAAACTCTTCCACTCCTGAGAGAACATCACTCATTGGGACATCTTGCATGGCTTTCACAAATCCACAACCTTGATTGACACCAGGTTTGTTAATATGCATGAACTCATCCACACTTGACAAGACATCGCTATTGAAACCTTTGCCCTTCTCATTGTGCAAGAATTCATCCACCCCAGATAAGGCTTCGCTTCTAAAATCATTTTGTTTCTCGGAACCAATGAACTCATCCACTCCAGATAAGATGTCACTTCTATAATTGAGTATATTGAAATCATCCACATTTGAAGTGATAGAGCCTAGCACATGGGCACACTTTTTAGGTTCTTTGATATTGTAGTATACGTTGTCTTTATCATTGAAAACCACGTGCCTCTTTCTCATGTTTAAAAATTGCATGCTCCATCTCATATTCTTGCCTACCTCATAGTAGGGATCACATAAGGATGTTATGTTATCAACCATACCATCATCAATGACTTTTAGAATCCTCATCTGTGCAAATGACCATTGCTCCACTTGTTCAAATCCCAATACTTCACCTTTTGCTACAGTCTTATTTGCAAATGATCTCATTTGTAAAAGTCCCCTATAGTAAAATCCAAGGTGGTGCACTTTGTATTCTTGATAATGTCTGTTGCATAAGTCTCATCTTTGTCCCATGCTATAAATGATTTGTTGGATGTATTGTAGGGCATAACATCTCCAAGTGTTTCCATATCTCCACATTTATACTTTAGCTCAACATGTGCGCTAAGAATCTTTGATACAGTAACTGCCACCTTATCTTCGCCAAGTCTTCGAAAGTGGCAAACTGAATTGGGATCACTATCATGGATTGTAGCAAATGCAACTACTTCTCTTTTGCTACATAAGATCACATCCATCCCTGGAACAAAATCTATAGCCATCTCCTTTGTGAGAGTCCTTCGCAAGCAAGTTGCAGTAGCAACAATTACATAAATATTAGTCTCTTTTTAATAATCTACTCATTTATTATAATTTTTAATTAGTACTTAATTTATTGGTGGGAGAAGTTATCCGATCAAGTACTCATCAGATGGACATGCCAAGTTATCCTTTGCATGGTCAATCGAGCATTAAATACTATTTTTGCTCTAGTATCATGCACATCCGTAAAAAAACATGAGCCTACTAGGTATGTTATCCAATCAAGCACTAATGGGATGCGTGTGCCCTTTGCATGTAAGTCAATTCCACCTAGTTGAGGGTGTGTGCAAAGTATTGTGCCCATCGGATATGCTTTGCATTGTCGATCAAGCATAAAACACCGTTTTTGCCTTAGTGTCATGCACAACCATGAAAAAACACGGTCCTAAGTGTGTTAATCAAACAAGTACTTATTGGATGGGGGCTCCACTTTTCACGCAAGTTCGTTTCAACTAGGTTGAGATGCGTACAAAGTATTGTCACCATCGGATATGCTTTGCATGGTCGATCATGCATTATACACCATTTTTTCCCTAGTGATATGCACATCCGCAAAAAAACACGCCCTTAGGTGTGTTATCTGACCAAGTACTTATCGGATGGGTGTGCCTCTTTGAGAACATTTCAATACCACCTAGGTTGAGGTGTACAAAAAGTGTTGTTCCCATCGGATATGCTTTGCATGGTCGATCGAGCATTAAATATTATTTTTGCTCGTGTCATGCACATCCGTAAAAAAAACACGCTGCTAGGTGTGTTATCCGATCAAGTACTTATGCGATAGGAATGCCACTTTGCATGTAAGTCAATTCCACCTGGTTGAAGGTGTGTGCAAAGTATTGTGCCCATCGGATATGCTTTGCATTGTCGATCAAGCATAAAACACCGTTTTTGCCTTAGTGTCATGCACAACCATGAAAAAACACGGTTCCAGGTGTGTTATTCAAACTATTACTTATCAGATGGGGGCTCCAGTTTGTACACAAGTCTGTTTAAACTAGGTTGTAGTGTGTGCAAAGTATTGTCACCATCGGATATGATTTGCATGGTCGATCACGCATTATACACCATTTTTTCCCTAATGATATGCACATCCGCAAAAAAACACGCCATTAGGTGTGTTATCTGACCAAGTACTTATCGGACGGGTGTGCCTCATTGCGAACATTTCAATACCACCTAGGTTGAGGTGTACAAAAAGTTTTGTGCCCATCGGATATGCTTTGCATGGTCGATCGAGCATTAAATACTATTTCTGCTCTAGTGTCATGCACATCCGTCAAAAAACACGCTGCTAGGTATGTTATCCGATCAAGCACTTATGGGATGGGCGTGCCACTTTGCATGTAAGTTGATTCCACCTAGTTGAAGGTGTGTGCAAATTATTGTGCCCATCGAATATGCTTTGCATTGTCAATCAAGCATAAAACACCATTTTTGCCTTGGTGTCATGCACAACCATGAAAAAACACGGTCCTAGGTGTGTAATTGAAACTAGTACTTATCAGATGGGGGCTCCAGTTTGCACGCAAGTCCGTTTTAGCTAGGTTGAGGTGTCTGCAAAGTATTGTCACCATCGGATATGATTTGCATGGTCGATCATGCATTATACACCGTTTTTTCCCTAGTGGTATGCACATCCGCAAAAAAACATGCCCTTAGGTATGTTATCTGACCAAGTACTTATCGGATGGGTGTGCCTCTTCGACAACATTTTAATACCACGTAGGTCGAGGTATAGGAAAACTATTATGCCCATCGGATATGCTTTGCATGGTCGATCGAGCATTAAATACCATTTTTGCCTTAGTGCCATGCACATCCGTAAAAAAACACGCTGCTAGGTGTGTTATCCGATCAAGCACTTATGCAATGGGAATGCCATTTTGCATGTAAGTCGATTCCATATAGTTGAAGGTGTGTGCAAAGTATCGTGCCCATTGGATATGCTTTGCATGGTCGATCGAGCAATAAATACCATTTTTGCCTTAGTGCCATGCACATCCGTCAAAAAACACGCTGCTAGGTGTGTTATCTGATCAAGCACTTATGCGATGGGCGTGCCACTTTGCATGTAAGTCAATTCCACCTAGTTGAAGGTGTGTGCAAAGTATTGTGCCCATCAGATATGCTTTGCATTGTCGATCAAGCATAACACACCGTTTTTGCCTCAGTGTCATGCACAACCATATAAAAACACGGCCATAGGTGTGTTATTCAAATAAGTACTTATCAGATGGGGGCTCCACTTTGCACGCAAGTCTGTTTCAACTAAGTTGAGGTGTGTGCAAAGTATTGTCACCATCGAATATGATTTGCATGGTCGATCGCGCATTATACACCATTTTTTCCCTAATGATATGCACATCCGCAAAAAAACACGCCATTAGGTGTGTTATCTGACCAAGTACTTATCGGATGGGTGTGCGTCATTGAGAACATTTTAATACCACCTAGGTTGAGGCATACGAAAAGTTTTGTGCCCATCGGATATCATTTGCATGGTCGATCGAGCATTAAATACTATTTTTGCTCTAGTGTCATGCACATCCGTCAAAAAACACGCTGCTAGGTATGTTATCCGATCAAGCACTTATGGAATGGGCGTGCCACTTTGCATGTAAGTCTATTCCACCTAGTTGAAGGTGTGTGCAAAATATCGTGCCCATCAGATATGCTTTGCATGGTCGATCGAGCAGTAAATAGGTGTGTGATCCGATCAAGCACTTATGCGATGGGCGTGCAACTTTGCATGTAAGTCAATTCCACCTGGTTGAAGGTGTGTGCAAAGTATTTTGCCCATCGGATATGCTTTGCATTGTCGATCAAGCATAACACACCGTTTTTGCCTTAGTGTCATGCACAACCATATAAAAACACGGCCATAAATGTGTTATTCAAATAAGTACTTATCAGATGGGGGCTCCACTTTGCACGCAAGTCCGTTTTAACTATGTTGAGGTGCGTACAAAGTATTGTCACCATCGGATATGATTTACATGGTGGATCACACATTATACACCATTTTCCCCCTAATGATATGCACATTCACAAAAAAACACGCCATTAGGTGTGTTATCTAACCAAGTACTTATCGGATGGGTGTGCCTCATTGTGAACATTTCAATACCACCTAGGTTGAGGTGTACGAAAAGTTTCGTGCCCATCGGATATGCTTTGCATGGTCGATCGAGCATTAAATACTATTTTTGCTCTAGTGTCATGCACATCCGACAAAAAACACACTGCTAGGTATGTTATCCGATCAAGCACTTATGGGATGGGCGTGCCACTTTGCATGTAAGTCGATTCCACCTAGTTGAAGGTGTGTGCAAAGTATTGTGCCCATCGGATATGCTTTGCATTGTCGATCAAGCATAAAACACCGTTTTTGCCTTGGTGTCATGCACAACCATGAAAAAACACGGTCCTAGGTGTGTTATTCAAACTAATACTTATCAGATGGGGGCTCCAGTTTGCACGCAAGTCCCTTTCAACTAGGTTGAGGTGTGTGCAAAGTATTGTCACCATCGGATATGATTTGCATGGTCGATCACGCATTATACACCGTTTTTTCCTTAGTGGTATGCACATCCGCAAAAAAACACGCCCTTAGGTATGTTATCTGACCAAGTACTTATCGGATGGGTGTGCTTGTTTGACAACATTTTAATACCACCTAGGTTGAGGTATAGGAAAAGTATTATGCCCATCGGATATGCTTTGCATGGTCGATCGAGCATTAAATACCATTTTTGCCTTAGTTCCATGCACATCCATAAAAAAACACGCTGCTAGGTGTGTTATCCGATCAAGCACTTATGCGATGGGAATGCCACTTTGCATGTAAGTCAATTCCACCTAGTTGAAGGTGTGTGCAAAGTATCGTGCCCATCGGATATGCTTTGCATGGTCGATCGAGCATTAAATACCATTTTTGTCTTAGTGCCATGCACATCCGTAAAAAAACACACTGCTACGTGTGTTATCTGATCAAGTACTTATGCGATGGGCGTGCCACTTTGCATGTAAGTCAATTCCACCTAGTTGAAGGTGTGTGCAAAGTATTGTGCCCATCGGATATGATTTGCATGGTCGATCGAGCATTAAATATTATTTTTGCTCTAGTGTCATGCACATCCGTCAAAAAACACGTTGCTAGGTATGTTATCCGATCAAGCACTTATGGGATGGGCGTGCCACTTTGCATGTAAGTCTATTCCACCTAGTTGAAGGTGTGTGCAAAGTATCGTGCCCATCGGATATGCTTTGCATGGTCGATCGAGCATTAAATACCATTTTTGCCTTAGTGCCATGCACATCCGTTAAAAAACACGCTGCTAGGTGTGTTATCTGATCAAGCACTTATGCGATGGGCGTGCCACTTTGCATGTAAGTCAATTTTACCTAGTTGAAGGTGTGTGGAAAGTATTGTGCCCATCGGATATGCTTTGCATTGTCGATCAAGCATAACACACCGTTTTTGCCTTAGTGTCATGCACAACCATATAAAAACACGGCCATAGGTGTGTTATTCAAATAAGTACTTATGAGATGGGGGCTCCAATTTGCACACAAGTCCGTTTTAACTATGTTGAGGTGCGTGCAAATTATTGTCACCATCGGATATGATTTGCATTGTCGATCACGCATTATATACCATTTTTTCCCTAATGATATGCACATCCGCAAAAAAACACGCCATCAGGTGTGTTATCTGACCAAGTACTTATCGGATGGGTGTGCCTCATTGAGAACATTTCAATACCACCTAGGTTGAGGCGTACGAAAAGTTTTGTGCCCATCAGATATCCTTTGCATGGTCGATCGAGCATTAAATACTATTTTTGCTCTAGTGTCATGCACATCCGTCAAAAAACACACTGCTAGGTATGTTATCCGATCAAGCACTTATGGGATGGGCATGCCACTTTGCATGTAAGTCGATTCCACCTAGTTGAAGGTGTGTGCAAAGTATTGTGCCCATCGGCGGATATGCTTTGCATTGTCGATCAAGCATAAAACACCGTTTTTGCCTTGGTGTCATGCACAACCATGAAAAAACACGGTCCTAGGTGTGTTATTCAAACTAGTACTTATCAGATGGGGGCTCCAGTTTGCATGCAAGTCCGTTTCAACTAGCTTGAGGTGTGTGCAAAGTATTGTCACCATCGGATATGATTTGCATGGTCGATCACGCATTATACGCCATTTTTTCCCTAGTGGTATGCACATCCGCAAAAAAACACGCTCTTAGGTATGTTATCTGACTAAGTACTTATTGGATGGGTGTGCCTCTTTGACAACATTTTAATACCAGCTAGGTTGAGGTATAGGAAAAGTATTATGCCCATCGGATATGCTTTGCATGGTCGATCGAGCATTAAATACCATTTTTGCCTTATTGCCATGCACATCCGTAAAAAAACACGCTGCTAGGTGTGTTATCCGATCAAGCACTTATGCGATGGGAATGCCACTTTGCATGTAAGTCAAATCCACCTAGTTGAAGGTGTGTGCAAAGTATCGTGCCCATCGGATATGCTTTGCATGGTCGATCGAGCATTAAGTACCATTTTTTCCTTAGTGCCATGCACATCCGTAAAAAAACACGCTGCTAGGTGTGTTATCTGATCAAGCACTTATGCGATGGGCATGCCACTTTTCATGTAAGTCAATTCCCCCTAGTTGAAGGTGTGTGCAAAGTATTGTGTTCATCGGATATGCTTTGCATTGTCGATCAAGCATAACACACTGTTTCTGCCTTAGTGTCATGCACAACCATATAAAAACACGGCCATAGGTGTGTTATTCAAATAAGTACTTATCAGATGGGGGCTCCACTTTGCACGCAAGTTTTTTTTAACTACTTTGAGGTGCGTGCAAAGTATTGTCACCATCGGATATGATTTGCATGGTCGATCACGCATTATACACCATTTTTTCCCTAATGATATGCACATCTGTAAAAAAACACACCATTAGGTGTGTTATCTGACCAAGTACTTATTAGATGGGTGTGCCTCATTGAGAACATTTCAATACCACCTAGGTTGAGGCGTATGAAAAGTTTTGTGCCCATCGGATATCCTTTGCATGGTCGATCGAGCATTAAATACTATTTTTGCTCTAGTGTCATGCACATCCGTCAAAAAACACGCTGCTAGGTATGTTATCCGATCAAGCACTTATGGGATGGGCGTGCCACTTTGCATGTAAGTTGATTCTACCTAGTTGAAGGTGTGTGCAAAGTATTGTGCCCATCGGATATGCTTTGCATTGTCGATCAAGCATAAAACACCGTTGTTGCCTTAGTGTCATGCACAATCGTCAAAAAACAGGATCGTAGGTGTATTTTTCAAACAAGTATTTATCGGATGGGGATGCCACTTTGCACACAAGTCAATACTACCTAGGTTGAGGAACGTGTAAAGTCTTGTGTCCATTGGATATGCTTTGCATAGTCGATCTCACTTGATACACCATTTTGTTGCTAGTGTTATGCACAATCGTCATAAAATACGTTTGGAGCTGTGTTATCCGAACAAGTACTTATGAGATGGGTGCACCACTTTGTATGCAAGTCAATAAGACCTAGGTTGACGTGTGTACAAAGTTTTGTGCCCATCGGAGAAATGTAGATACGATAATATTAGAAAATTCTCGGTATAACACTTATTTCATTAATTTTGGACTCATATGTCTACTTTTGGACTATTCCTTAAAATCCATTCCAAATGAAAAGTCTACTTTATAAAACTGTCATTCGAGAATCAAAAGTTTACTTTCTGGCACTATCATTTTCACATAAGACATTTCAAAATATCTCTCTACAATGTTGTACAAATAATGCAAAAACTACTATTAAATCCTAAATTTGTATTTCTTGTTTATAAGAATCATATTCTTAAAATAAAAAATCCGAGTTATTAGTTTAAATCCATGAAAAACCATGCTATTGAGGATTCACAACATTTTAAAAATGTATACATAAGAGACTGTAAGACTCTTTTTACTTTCAATGCAGAAAACTATAACACTTTTGAATATTCAAGAAATTAAAAGGTTTATATACACATGAGACATGATGGAAGCCTCTTTTGTACTCCAAAAAATAGCAATAGCTATGCTTGCAATTTTACATTATCATGTCATAAGTTTTACAACAAATATTGCTCTGGATGAGTCTTTGTACAAAGGATCTCCTGTGGCCTTTTCAATAATTTAATTTTTCCTTTACAATGAGTTTAGTACAAATGGGCAATCCAAACATTTGCTTGTTTGAATGTCCTTTTCTATCATGATCACAGAAATGAGCGATCCAAACATTTGCTTGTTCAGAATGTCCTTTCTGTTGTCACTTGTCGCTTGGGTGCCATCTTCATTCACTCTCATCTGACAACCACCACCACCTTCACTCTTTCTCGATATTTGAATGGTGTTATCATGGGCATTCTTCATTTGTGCTATCTCCTTCTACTTCCTCCCGAGCGAGCATGTTTGTGAACTCTGTAATGTGCGTAATAATTGGTTGCGGTAATTTTATTTTGTCTTCTACATCATACCCATGTGCTTCTTTGTTTTCTTTGACCTTGATTTCCAGGATACTATGACTGTCTCTGTGGAAAATCTTGAAATTGCTTCCTGGTTTGGGACCCATTCCTTTTTCAAACAACTACTATACAATGTACTGTTATCTTGGTTCTCCTTCCTGCCCCTTGGCTCATACCATACCGCTGTAAATGTTGTAGCTCTCCCCCGGTCATCCATGCTCACGTCAACTACTTTCGCAACCCAAAACTTCACGTTCTCATGTTCATCATCCGATGGTCGAACTGCAACAAAACAATGGACATCTATGTCTATTTGTGGCATAAACTCTCTCTTCTTGGGTCCACAATATGGACGTGGGAGCAACGATTCAAACTCATTTTCAAAGAGACCACATGGGACGCAAGTCATTACCAACATTTGGCCAAAATAAAGGCCGTTCTGCCTTAATATCATGTTCTCGCATTTTTGCAAGGTCCTTTATCAATTGGTAGGTCTTGCTAATTACAACAGTAGTGTGTTCCTTCCAAGAGGGCTTCCAATCAGGAAATCTCCGGAGCATTTCCTCTTTGTATGCAATAAAAGCTTTTAAGCCTTCTATTTCACCTTTGGATTTCTCGCTGAATTCTTTTATAGGAGCCCATGTTGGATGCATTTCTTTGCTCGGATTGAAGTTAAGAGAGAGTAAGGTTCTTCAGGTTCCCATTTTGTATCAAGAGAATAGTGTTGCCATTGCATTACTGGTTTTTCATCCTTTAAGAAAAATCAAAAATAGTGTGGAGCGCTATGACCAATCAGGGCATCACCACCTTTTTGTATGAAAGATAGAATAAAGCTCTTCCAATCATACATCCTCTCAACCATTGAGCATATTGTTCCTTCCTTACAGCCACCAACTTGCCTCCCACATTTTCTTATCAAGTCATCCATTGTCTCCATGTCCTTGTGTTTTAGTTCTCTTGAAACTGTGCTAAATACCTGATCGATATCCTCATGTGTGTGCCCAACCAACAAAAACCCAACTTCAATCTCATTGAAGATTCTATGTGAGCGATTAGCATTGAGCAAAATGCAAAGAAGAGTACATTCTTATTCTCTCGTCTGCAATTGTCTGCTTGTACTCTCAAAGTTGCTGGTAGGCAACCTTTTTATGCATGTACATTGTGAATTGCCTTCATAACGGATGTTACAACTTGATTGCTATCGTGTAGATGCAAGGAATCAATCCATATGTCTGCAAAAAACTTAAATCTGTGCACTAACACTCCACATAGATGTGTCTTTAAAAAGTATTTGCCTTGTAGCTTAGGTGGAGTGTTAACGAATCGAGGTAATGTTGTTGTATTTTGATCCATACCATCTACAATAATGCACATGTACTCATTTGGGTGAGAAATAGCTTGCTCCTTCCAAAATGCATATTTTATTCTAGAATGTCGAACAAGTCCATGATGAAATTCTCTCTTTCTTTTGTAAGCTTCTTTTTGTTCTGGAGATGTTGCACTCTCAAGTGCTCGCTTTAGATCATCACAGTCGTTGCACTTTGACATTTTTTGCCTCTTTGGGATTTTAACATGTCCAAAGCTTTTTTTCCAAAGACTATACAAAGTATGAAAAGATGCCGGTGCATGCCCTCTTTGCCTCTGTGTTTGTCCAATAGAGTTAAATACTTCTTTTTTGGTCAAACCTATCGGAAGATGCATTTCTGATAGGTGGGGTTGCGGTAAAGCATTTTCATAAATGTAATCTTTCAAAATTGCTGTTGCCGCAACCGTTGAGGCTCACCCTAAACCCTAAACCCTAACCCCCAAACCCTAAACCCTAAACCCTAAACCCTAACCCCCAAACCCTAAACCCTAACTCCCAAACCCTAAACCCTAAACCCTAAACCCTAACTCCTAAACCCTAAACCTTTAACCCTAACCCCCAAAACCCTAAACTCTAAACCCTAACTCCTAAACCCTAAACCCTAAACCCTAAACCCTTAACCCTAACCCCTAAACCCTAAACTCTAAACCCTAACCCCTAAACCCTAAACCCTGACTCCCAAAGCCTAAACCCTAAACCCTAAACCCTAACTCCCAAACCCTAAACCCTAAACCCTAAACCCCAAACCCTAAACCCTAAACCTTAAACTCTAACTCCCAAACCCTAAACCCTAACCCCCAAACCCTAAACCCTAAACCCTAACCCCCAAACCTTAAACCCTAAATCCTAAACCCTAACCCCCAAACCCCAAACCCTAAACCCTACCCCCTAAACCCAAACCACCAAACTCTAAACCCTAACCCCCAAACCCTAACCCTTAAACCTTGAACGCTAAACCCTAACTCCCAAATCTTAAACCCTAAACCCTAAACCCTACCCCCCAAACCCTAAATCCAAACCACCAAACCTTAAACCCTAACTCACAAACCCTAAACCCTAACCCTAACTCACAAACCCTAATTCCTAACTCACAAACCCTAAACCCTAAACCCTAACTCACCAAACCCCAAATCCTAAACCCAAACCACGAAATCCTAAACCTTAAATCCTATGAGCGTTTTCAAGTAATATCAGTGGAATTGATAGTTGGGAGGGTGGTAGTGGGAGAAAGGGAGAGTGGAAAAGTGGAGAAAGGGAGTGTGGGAGGGTGGTAGTGGGAGAAAGGGAGAGTGGGAGAGGGAGTGGGAATGGGGGCGGTGGGGGTGGAGGTGGGGGTGGGGGTGGGAGGATGGGAGTGGGAGTGGGAGAGGGAGTGGGAATGGGGGAGGTGGGGGTGGGGGTGGGAGAATGGGAGTGGGAGTGGGAGTGGGAGAGGGAGTGGGAATGGGGGAGGTGGGGGTGGGGGTGGGAGAATGGGAGTGGGAGTGGGAGAGGGAGTGGGAATGGGGGAGGTGGGGGTGGGGTGAGGGTGGGAGGATGGGAGTGGGAGTGGGAGGGGTGGGGAGTGGGAGTGGGAGGATGGGAGTGGGAGAGGGAGTGGGAATGGGGGAGGTGGGGGTGGAAGTGGGAGGGGTGAGGTGGGAGGATGGGAGTGGGAATGGGGGAGGTGGGGGTGGAAGTGGGAGGGGTGGGGTGGGAGGATGGGGGAGGGAGTGGGAATGGGGGAGGTGGGGGGGGTGGGAAAATGGGAGTGGGAGTGGGAGAGGGAGTGGGAATGGGGGAGGTGGGGTGTGGGAAAATGGGAGTGGGAGTGGGAGAGGGAGTGGGAGGATGGGAGTGGGAGGGGTGAGGTGGGAGGATAAGGGTGGGAGAATGGGAGTGGGAGTGGGAATGGGAGTGGGAATGGGGGGGGAGGGGTGGGGGTGGGAGGATGGGAGTGGGAGTGAGAGGTGGAGGTGGGAGGATGGGAGTGGGTGGGAGAATGGGAGTGGGAGTGGGAGTGGGAATGGGGGAGGTGGGGGTGGGGTGAGGGTGGGAGTGGGAGGGGTGGGGTGGGAGGATGGGAGTGGGAATGGGGAAGGTGAAAGAATGGGCGTGGGAGTGAGAATGGGGGAGGTGGGGTGGGAGGATGGGGGTGGGAGTGGGAGTGGGAATGAGGTGGGAGGATGGGGGTGGGAGTGGGAATGGGGTGGGAGGATGGGAGTGGTTGGGAGAGAGAGAGAAGATAATCTAATAGAGAGGCCAATGGGAGAGGAGATAATGTTATAGAAGGACCAATGAGAGAGAAGCACTTAAAACCCTAGTTTTTCTTATATATACTCTCCTTCTCTCATTTCAACAAGGAAGAGCAAGAGGAGAAGCAAAAAGAGGAGGAAGAGCAAAAGCAAGCACAAGCAAGCACAAGCATAGATTTCAACTTTTTTCCGGGTACTTTTTTAAAAATTTGTATTCTTTGAAATTTTATTATAGAGAGAGAACTTAGAGAGAGAAAAGTGAAGGAAAGATTTTTAGAGAGAGATTATAAGAGAGAGAGTCTTGCTGCCTCAGCAGCAAAAGAGAGAGAGAGAAAGAGAGAGGGAGAGAGAGGAGAGAAGGGGGGGGAAAGAGAGGGGAGAGAACGGGAGGGGGGAGAGAAGGGGGAGGGGGGGGAAGAGAGGGGAGAGAGGGGGGAAGCCGCGAGGGGGGGGAGAGAGAGAGAGGGGGGGGAGGGCGCTGCCGCGACCGCGGAGAGAGGGGGGAGAGGGAGGGGGGGGGAGGGAGGGGAGGGGAGGGGAGAGAGAGAGGCGACAGCGAGAGAGGAGGGGGGGGAGAGAGAGAAGGGGGGGGCGCGGCAACGAGAGAGAGGGGGGGCTGCTGCCGCGGCAGCGAGAGAGGAGGAGGGGGGGAGAGAGAGAAGGGGGGGCAGCGAGAGAAAGGGGGGGGAGGCTGCTGCCGCGGCAGCGGAGAGAGGGGGGGGGGGAGAGGGAGGGGAGGGGAGGGGAGAGAGAGGGGGGGGCCGCTGCCGCGGCAGCGAGAGAGGAGGGGGGGGAGAGAGAAGGGGAGGGGGCGCGGCAGCGAGAGAGAGGGGGGAGGGAGAGAGAGAGAGGGGGGGGCAGCTGCCGCGACAGCGAGAGAGGAGGGGGGGGAGAGAGAGAGAAGGGGGGGCCGCTGCCACAGCAACGAAAGAGGAGAGGGGGGAGAGAGAGAAGGGGGGGCGTGGCAGCGCGAGAGAGGGGGGGAGAGAGAGAGAGGGGGGGGAGGCCGCTGCCGCAGCAGTGGAGAGAGGGGGGGAGAGGGAGGGGGTGGGGAGAGGGAAGAGAGAGGGGGGGCTACTGTCGCGGCAGCGAGAGAGGAAGGGGGGGAGAGAGAGAAGGAGGGGCAGCGAGAGAGAGGGGGGGAGAGAGAGAGTGGGGGGAGAGGGAGGGGAGGGGAGGGGAGAGAGAGAGGGGGGGGCTGCTGCCGCGGCAGCGAGAGAGGGGGGGGGAGAGGGAGGGGGGGGAGAGGGAAGAGAGAGGGGGGGGCCGCTGCCGCGACAGCGAGAGAGGAGGGGGGGGAGAGGGAGGAGGGGGGGGGGCTACCGCGGCAGCAAGAGAGGAGGGGGGGGGAGAGAGAGAAGGGGGGGGCGCGGCAGCGAGAGAGAGGGGAGGGAAAGAGAGAGAGGGGCGGCCGCTGCCGCGGCAGCGAGAGAGGAGGGGGGGGAGAGAGAGAAGGGGGGGCAGTGAGAGAGAGAGGGGGGAGAGAGAGAGGGGGGGGAGAGGGAGAGGGAGGGGAGGGGAGGGGAGAGAGAGGGGGGGGCCGCTACCACGGTAGCGAGAAAGGAAGGGGGGGGGAGAGAGAGAAGGGGGGGATGCAGCAGCGAAGGAGAGGGGGAGGGAGAGAGAGAGAGGAGGGGGGGCCGCTGCCGCGGCAACGAGAGAGGAGGGGGGGGAGAGAAAGGGGGGGAGGAGAGAGAGAGAGAGGGGGGGAGGCCGTTGGCACGGCAGCGGAGAGAGGGGGGGGAGAGGGGGGGGGAGAGAGGGAGGGGAGGGGAGGGGAGAGAGAGAGGGGGGGGGCCGTTGCCGCGACAGCGAGAGAGGAGGGGGGGAGAGAGAGGGGGGGCGGGCGAGGCAGCGAGAGAGAGGGGGAGGGAGAGAGAGAGAAGGGGGGGCCGCTGCCACGGCAGCGAGAGAGAAGGGGGGAGAGAGAGAGAAGGGGGGGGAGGGGGGGAGAGAGAGAGGAGGGGGGCGCAGCAGCGAGAGAGAGGGGGAGGGAGAGAGAGAGAAGGGGGGGGCCACTGCCGCGACAGCGAGAGAGAAGGGGGGGAGAGAGAGAGAAGGGGGTGGGAGAGGAGGGGGGCGGCAGAGAGAGAAGGGGAGGGGGGGGCGCTGTCGCGGCAGCGAGAGAAGAGGGGGGGAGAGAGAAGGGAGGGGGCGTGGCAGCGAGAGAGAGGGGGAGGGAGAGAGAGAGAGGGGGGGCCACTGCCGCGGCAGCGAGAGAGAAGGGGGGAGAGAGAGAGAAGGGGGGGAGGCGCGGTAGCGAGAGAGAGGGGGGAGAGAGAGAGAGGGGGGGGCCGCTGCCGCGGCAGCGAAAGAGAGGGAGGGGGGGAGAGAGAGAGAGGGAGAGAGAGAGAGAGGAGGGGAGGCCGCTACCGCGGCAGCGAGAGGGAGAGAGGGGGGGAGAGAGAGAGAGGGGGGAGGCCACGGCAAGTGAGAGAGAGAGTGGGGAGCGCAAGTGAGAGAGAGAGAAAAGGTGAGGAGAGAGTGGGAGAGAGAGAGAGAGAGGGGAAATGAAGAGGAGGGGAGAGAGTAGACTAAGATGAGAGGAAATGTAGACTAGAGTGGAGAGGAAAGAGAGAGAGAGAAGAGTGAGAGAGATGGACGAGAGATGAAAATTTAGAGAGGGAGGACACAAGAGAAAGTACGATCGAGATAGAAAATCTTACCAATGAAGAGGAGAAATGAGTGGGCGACGATCGAGAAAAGATAAAGGAGAGATGTTTTGATGGAAGAATTTGGGAGCTACGATCAATGAGGCATATGAGAGGAGATTGGTGTGTGATTTAGTCGAAACTTAAACAAAGAAAACTATAAACCTTGGTGTTTGATGAAAATTTAGAGAGGAAGGGCACAACAGAAAGTACGATCGAGATAGAAAATCTTAACAATGAGGAGAAAAAATGAGTGGGCGACGATCAAGAAGAGATAAAGGAGAGATGTTTTGATGGAAGAATTTGGGAGCTACGATCAATGAGGCATATTAGAGGAGATTGGTGTGTGATTTAGTCGAAACTTAAACAAACAAAACTATAAACCTTGGTGTTTGAAAAGAGAAACATGTGGAAACTAGAATTTCAAATTTCTCGCCTTTTTTTAAACTATGAATCCTTGTGTTTAAAAAGATAAACGTGTGAAAACTTGAAAATTGTGATAAAAGACAACCTTGTGTTTGAAAAGACAAACGCGTGGATGTGAAAAGACAAATGTATGCTAAAAGCTAAACTTGTAGAAACTTGAATTTTAAATTTTTCTTTGTTTTTGAATTTAAAATGAGTTTCACTTTCATTTTCAATTTACTAGTTTAATTTAGACTATAATGCATTTTGTTTTGGAATATAAAAAGTATAGTTTTAATTTTATTACATTTTAAATTAAAATTTTAAAAGTAGTTTAACTTACATTCGTTATTATTACTTTAATTTATTTCTTTTTAGGGAGAATTAATATATTCTTCTAGGTAAATATTAAATTTTTAATTTTAAGTCTTATTTTCTTCATTTTACGTTATTTTTTCATAAACTTTAAGTTAAACTACTTTATAGTTTTTATTATTTAAATTCAATTTTATTAAGATTTTAACTTCTTATTAATGTGAATGTTCAATTCTTATGAGTTGTAAGTAAATTAGTTTTTGAAAATATAAATTTTATCTTTTTTAAAATGAGAAGGGGGAGGGAGAGAGAGAGAAGGGGGAGGGAGAGAGAGAGAAGGGGGGGGGCCGCTGCCGCGGCAGCGAGAGAGAAGGGGGGGGAGAGAGAGAGAAGGGGGGGGAGAGAAGGGGGGGGGGAGAGAGAGAAAGGGGTGGGAGGATGGGAGTGGGAGAGGGAGTGGGAATGGGGGAAGGTGAAAGAATGGGCGTGGGCATGGGAGTGAGAATGGGGGAGGTGGGGTGGGAGGATGGGGACGGCAGCGAGAGAGAAGGGGGGGAGAGAGAGAGAAGGGGGGGGGAGAGAAGGGGGGGGAGAGAGAGAGAAAGGGGTGTGAGTTTAAAAAAGATAAAATATAAAACACAACCTTTTTTAAACTCACAACCTTAGTGTATTAAAAAGAATAATGGAAAATAGATTATTTTTTGCTTTTAATTCGCAACCTAAGGATATTAAAAAGAACAATGGAAAAGAAATTATTTCTTGATTTTCTTCGCTTCGACGGTTGGTGTAGTCTAGATTAGCATAGATTAGTTTGTCCTTAGAGGAGAGAACTCCAAAAAAACCAATCAAAGCCATGCTCAAAATTTCCCGACTAGTTCCTCCATTCGTTCACATTCGGTTTCACAGTCACAACAACCCTACCATTTAAGCAACGATTAAGGTTTTTAAACTTTCAAGATGATTGAAAGTTGTATCAGTGGACATGACAGATTACAGTTGTGGAAGTTGACAGAGCATTTTACACTTATATCAGTTGCGGGAGTTGACAGAGCATTTTGCACTTATCTATGACAGACTTCAAATTTGTATTCAGAGATCATTGTAAATCCTTATTTTTTTTCACATTTATGCTCTAAGCCTTGTAAAGCCTTTTAGGCTATTCCCAAAGCATTTATGCTCTAAGCCTTGTAAAGCCTTTTAGGCTATTCCCAAAGCATGAAATTGATACTTATATGATTGGGAAGAATAAAAACTTGAGGTGTATTAATGGGACTCATTGTACTTTTGATTTTTCAAAGTAATTGTAGTTTGTCAAAGTACTTAAAATTTGTGTTGTGCTTGAATACAGGATGGATCTTGAGGCTACAACATTTGTCAATGGTATGACACTAAAATACAATGGAAGAATTTATGCCCCAAAGGACTTCACAAACTGGACAGTTGTTGACACAACAAAGAAAGCATGGTTCTTGGTCTTAAGTAAAGGAAATCTCATTCTAGTGATGACAAAGAGAGAGTTGGAGAAAGATGAGTGGGCATCAAATGTATCTTTCTCAAAGAGCAATTTGATTCAAGGGGGCACCTTAGTAGGAATAAAAATTGAAAAAGACAGCAGTACAATGATGATTTACACAAAGTCAAGAATGAGCAACAAATCGTTTCTTCTTTCTAAGAAAGATGCAATGCACTTTGTGATGCCGCCGCCAAAAGCACCTAGATTTCCTGAATTGGTTCCTGCATCGGAGATCCTTCAACATGTGTGGGAGGAATTTCCCATTGAGGAAGTAAGAAAAATGCAGTCAAAGATTATCCTTGAATACTTTCAGGGTGTCATCGAACAAGGTTCAACTTCATTGGAGGGACCTAAGGTACAAGAATCCACACATGAGAAAGGAAGTGATGAGACACGCCATGTAGACCTGGTTCATGGTAATACAAATGAGAGAGGAAGTGGAGTGGATGAGACAGAACACATTGTAGCAATGGATGAGGGTCTTGTACATGTGGATGCTTACAAGGGATCTACATCTGAGACAGGAATTGAATTGGTGGAGACTGGACATGCACATGCATCTCAGACAGAAATTGAATTGAGTGAGACACGACATGCATCAGATAAGACAGGACATGCACACACATCTCTTGTTCATGGTATTACTCACTTAGATGGTGTAACTCATGAAGTTGATGGAATAACAGAACAAGTGAAGCCCTTAAGTATACTTGAAGTTGAGGCAATAGAAGAAGAAGTAGGGCGATCTAAAGCAGTTCACATTGAGCCCCTAAAAAATAAACCTCGACGTCAAATGCAAAAGGCAAGTACTTCACGAGCTACAGTTCCAAGTCCTATAACTGGAAAAAGAGGTCGTTCATATACAAAGAAAGGGCAAAGAAGAGAAGATGAAGAACATGAAGAGGATGCAGAGGGTCTTGAAATGGAGTCAGATCTAGAAGCAGAAATGTTATCAATGAAGAACCTAAATCTTCGCTTGAATGAGGCTGTTACAGATGAGGATCCAGGATATATATGGGGCCAGAAGACTCAAGTTATACATGCTTCAATAGTGGTCAAAGCAAGTGTCTTCACCAACAGCAGGACCTTAGATACAGCCTATGCTGAAAAGATTTTTCAGGCTTTGATTGATGGAAAAAAACCAGTTGTTTCTAATTTGGTACTCCGTCCAAGAACATTTTGGCCAGTCATGGGAGATTATAGTCAATCCATCAATTTCTCTCAGCCTATAGATTTTGAGATGCGATTCACTAAGGTCCTCGGAAAACAAGTTCCCTCACTTCAAGAAGGACAGAGTTCAGTGAATGATCCAGAACGACATATAAGGGATGCCAAGAGAAATTTCTTAGCTCATTGTACATTTGAGGCAATAGATGGTCAGCACTATGCCTATGCTTGTAATGAGTGCTCTAGAGATGCATACAAGAAAGGAGAAATTACTTATCAAACCTTCGCGAGTGTGCCTCAATTTCACTACTATTCTGCATGCATTTGTATATTCAAGAACGAGAAAAAATATTTGATTGAGTCGGAAAGACTTAATCATGACATTTATGCACTACGAAAAATAACCTCCACTTCAGAGATGTTGCTCAAAGCTAGGACCATATGGAAAACTTTTAATTCTCCTTTGACCACTCTCAAAAGAACTACAACTAAAGTGGAAGCGGATAATCTTGTTGGCTTCTACACATGCTTGAGTGCCATTGTACCAAGGGGAAAGCAGGAAAGAGCAGAGGTGATTACAAGCTTTAAGACAGTAAGGGATAGGTATCAAGACTACACAAGCATACTTTTCCGTAGTGATGAAGTTTTTCATCAGATCAAAGACGTGTGTCTTGCATGTGAGAAAGGAGATGTCACATATGAGGCTCCATCATTGATTAAAGAGAAGGCAAAGAAGATTGAGAAAAAAGAGATGACAGCTCGGATGTGGAGGCCTTTAAGAAACCTACCAGACAAATACCCAAGTCTTGCTGCAAAGAAATTAATGTCCAAAGAATGGTTTTTGGCAAAAAGGATAAAGATCATTGCATGGAAGATTGCATCATTCAACAGGTCAAGCGTGATGCAGTAAAGAGTGCAATTGAATATTTATTAGGAGAAAAAAATATTCCAATTAGCCAATGTAAAATTGATCATAACATTGTGAGGCAGATGGCATCAGCTTTATCGTCAGCTAAACAGAAGGCTTGGGCGCATAAATGGGTGAAGGTAGAAGATGATGGATCTGAAATTACTCCCTCTATGAGAAGTGACATTCCGGAAAATGTGTATGAATATGCACAAAAAGTCATCAATAAGCACACTTTCAGAAAAGAAAAAACTTTGAACAAGGGCTTTTTTTTCATACATGAAATCATTTCAGAGTCTGGAAAGAGTGTTGAGTGCAAGGGAGTTTCATTGAATGATTTTTTGTCCAACGACACTGCTTGGGAGAGACCTCAGCTTTTCTTTGTCTATGAAATATCACCGGATGACATTCGTCAACTCCTTGACAGAATATTACATACCACCATTGGTAGAGTGGGACAATGTAATATAGTCATATTTGCTGATAAAGATGACAAGGAACAAATGTCTTACTACCCTAGAAAAACAATATGGCAATGAGCTTAAGATTTACAATGGTATATACTCAAGAAAAAGGGACAAGAGAGAATGCGGTCTCAAGATACAAAGTCTAGAAACCTTTTTCTTGTGCATGAAGAGCCCTTACAATGATCACTCCTTACAAAACAATATAAGAGGGAATGCAAAGAGATTGCAACTACTGCTGGAAGAGCATGAAGCTCCAAGTCCCCTCCATCGCAATGCAAATCACTATGAAAGGCTAGAAAAAAGTGCTGATCTTTTAATTAGTATGATGGAATTTTTGCTACCGTCCGGATGGGAAGTCACATTGTGTCGAATGGGACATCTGTTTGAAGCTCTTATCAGAATAGGACACAATGTAAATATTATTGAGAGCCCTGCTTGCTTGGAATACCTTGATACCGTGGCTTCTCTCACAATAAAGTTTGATAAGAAAGGTCCGATCTCACATGAAGAGGATGCTGACATAGAGATGATCATGTATGATGAGAGCAAGAAAGATGATAAAAATGATCAAAGCTCTGGATATAATAGTGAGGACACCAGCGATAGCAAGGAAGCAGAAGAAGATGGATATGACACTGACCTTGCCTCTGAAGGTTACATAAAAAGACCATGAAGATATGTAGAGGTATGAAAACTTATGTTTAGTTTTCTTTATTTATTTAAAGGTCTTTTTAAATTTATAATTAATTTAAAATTTTGAATCTCATAATTATTTTATCCTTTTATAGGAGAAGGGAGAGGAGGAGGATGAGGAGGACATAGCTGGAGTAGAGAATATAGGAAGCTCATCTCAAGAAAGCAAAGCTACTCTGGCTATCCATCGGATGACTCTAGAAAATAATCATACATTGCAGCAAATGAAGAAGTCATTTCAAGTTAGGTTTCAAGTTCGAGAACAACCTCTTACTTTTCTATTCGATGAAGAGGACATTTCAATCCTCATAAACTTCAAGAAAGAGGTTAATGACAAGGTCATAATAGCCATCCTCAGGTTTGACACAAACTTTTTACTGACTTTATGCTTTTGTATTTCCATTGGATCAAATGAACTAATATTCTTTTCTTTTTATTGCAGTATGGTTTTACAACAGCTTCCCCTATATATACAAAGATGTGCATATATGGTCGATCCTCTTGTTTCTAGTGTACTTAGCAATAAGCAGAAGGCCATAGATGATGTTTTTAAGTGGTTGCAACCTATTGATTTGACTGCGGCGTGAGTTATCTTTACTGCATATCACGAGGAGTGAGTATCAATCCCTACCTAGCTTATCTCTTACATTGTGGAGGATTATATCAAATAATAATTATTCTTAATTGATAATGCAGCTTGCATTGGAGCTTGGTAATTGTGGAA